>NW_020897739.1:2297450-2355124 GCF_003984885.1 Neopelma chrysocephalum | reverse complement strand
TGCTCAGAGGAAAGCAGCTCATGCTCCAGGCCGTTCCAGAGACCACCCAAATATTTCCTCGTGCCCGTGCTCAGCCGGCACAGGTCACTGTGAGCAGGGAGTCCCTGGGTTTGGCGGTGTTACACAGATCGGCTCTGCCAGGTTTTTCTGGTCGCTGCAATCCGGTGTTTTCTGTGTCCTCCACTGGTGATTAGAAACATCAACCAACACAATGGGAACACAAACATCCTTCTGTCAAACGCATTAGCATTGAAACAAATGCAGGTTTTTACAGCTGCACAGGCTTACAATTGAACTATTTTCTTGGTATCAGTCCACACCAAAAGCTCTTTTCTCACAACATAATCTGTGTCTCAGAGGCTCCTGGCTTTCTTCTGACACTTTTGGATGAGCATTAGTGTAGTTAAGTTGCAGTCACCAGTTGAAGCACAAAGGCTTTTTGCATAGGAACTCTTGGTTTTGGAAGCTAATATGTATATTGTTAATTAAGATTTAAAACATTTAAACTGTCATGCCCTCTTTCACATTTGTAATCTGGAAACAGAGTTTTCCTCTTTGAAGTCATTCTCTTTTGATTTAAGCTAATTAATCAGAATTTAGTTTTAGCAATGAGTATTGCAAAGAATGTGCCAATTTCTTGAGATACACCATGGCTCATCTTTTGTGAAGTGACTTAACTGTCTAACATAAAGGGCATTAGATGTCTTTCTAATTGGTTTAATCTTAATTGGGTTGACTTAATTGCAAAAATCTCTCTGAGGAGATGACTGTCTCTGCCTTTCATCTTCTCCCCCTGTATAAACAGGAGATTAAATGTCCCCCACTCATTTTCTGCAGAAAAACGCCCCTACACCTGCGAGGTTTGCAATAAGTCCTTCAAACGACTTGATCAAGTGACTGCACACAAAATAATACACAGTGAAGATAAACCTTATAAATGCAAGCTTTGTGGAAAGGGATTTGCCCACAGAAATGTTTACAAGAATCACAAGAAGGTAAAGCACTCTGCTGTTGTTGTTTACAGGTCTGCCAGCCTCAGATTTGCAGATTTTTTTTTTCTTCTTTTAAGTGGTTCATCATTAAGCTCTGCCATGCTTATAAACATGGGATTAAAGTATTGGAGAATGTAGTGCTAGTGTTCTTTGTTATATCCAAAGTCTCAAAATACTAAATCAGTTCTAGTAAACAAAAAAGTTAAATAGGCAGAAGTAAATCACAGTTGCTTGGTTAAAAGCATCAAATAAATCCCATTTTGAATTTTCTGGTATTTTTTTTATTGTTTTGTTTTGGTGGGGGTTTTTGGTTTTGTTTTTTTTTTTAAATACTAGGTTACCAAGTTAAAAGTGTAACTGATTTTAAATGTCTTCAAATTTTTTTTTTTTTTTAATACCACAATTGAATAAAACTGAGTGTAGTCCTCTTGCAGTCATTGTTGGACTTAGCAGCAGATGCTTTCAAACTACACTAGATTTAAACTTGGTAGCGTTCACATAGTAAAACAACACCAGAAGAAAGGTTACCTGAAAAATAGGATCACAAAGGGATGTTCTGCTTGTGTTGATTTAAGCTCCAATCTGCTTGGCCTAATTTCTGTAATGCCTGTCACTAGTTTTAACCTGGGTTTAAATTTTTAATGGCAAGTCTATATCCATGACTGCTGTAATAATACAAACAAATACAAACTCCACCCCGCTATCCCCATACTTCCAAGTCTTTCACAGTTTGGCTCGTGTTCTGTACCATCTGGGAATTTGGCACAGGATCTTTGCACCATCTCTTGCCCTTGGAGCCATAAATCATGTCAGAGCAGTCCCAATGCCCCTTGCAGGCTGGAATGGTGATGACTGGCTCCCAGGGAAAGCACACAGCAGCCTGCTGGAGGGCAAGATTAGCTCCCAAACGTGCTGTCATTGCATTTTATGTCTTAGGCTTCAAGAAAACGGGACAGAATCTCACAAAGTGGGATATATGCTAGGGAAAATGCATAAAATATCACCTTGAAAGATACTTCTTTATCTTAAATTAATATTTTTTACATATTTCCTTGTGTTAATTGCCATTGGTGACTGGTAGGGAGTTTGGGTTGAAAATGGACTTGAGGATTAAGTATGAATGAGTAAACACTTTGACCCAATTCTGTGTTTAAAGCAGCAGCACCACTAGCATAAGAAAGGATTAGAGGCTCCACTTAATGGGAAAAATATTAAAATTCAGACAGATTTAGAGAGTACCTAATTTTGACAGAATTCCTTAAAGCATGTTGGAATGCTTGTTTCCTGAACCTGTTTGCACATAGTACTGGCTGTAAATCACCTCTGTCCTGTAGTGAAAGAAACTTATTCCTGTGTTTACATAAAGATTCCCCAAACAGCTGTAATATTCCCCCATCCACATGTAGGCCTCTACACTCACTTGTTCAATGAAGAGGTGAACAGGAGAGGCAGGAGACTGACATAGATGGCCTGAATTAATTTTTTTTTTTAGACACACCTCTCTCCATCGAGTAAACAACATGAGGAGAGGTAGGAGACAAGAGGGGAGTATGGATGTGTATGCACAAAAACCAGTTGTCACATATATAACTCAAGGATGTGGTGGGTTGGGATGCCAAAATAGATTTAAGGGCCATGATTTTGGGAAGGCTACACTACTCCTAGGGGAAGAGGACAATAGTTCTTTTGCTCGTTCACAGGAATGTGGAAACAAACCTTTTATTATCTATCATACTTCTATATATTTCTTCAGCTTGGGTTTTTAATGATTTTTTAGCTGTGTATTCCTTTAAGAGGTCCTCCTAAGTTTAATTTTCTTTTTGAAGGAGAAAAGTTGAACTCTAAATAATTTCAGGGTGCTTTTTTTGAGTTCTAGTTACTAGTTAGTAGCAGGGAGCTTAAAAACCTGCAGTAGGAATGATGGGTATAGTATTTAAAAACATTTAAATCAACAGCATTTCGCAGCAGACAGCCTTAAAGTTTGATAGCAACATGTTTAAAAAAACACTTGGGATTTTGCAGCAGGCCTCCATCCTTTTTATATATTACAAGTAGAATAGAGCTACATTTTGTGCCTTTGAATTCCTGATTTGTGTGGAAACTTGTTGGTGTTGTTTCTCTGGTTCCTTTATGGGGGTTATTTAACCTGATTTCGTGTTGGAAGTATCAGAATAAAGGTGGCTCCCACATCATATGTTTTTAAACATCTTTCAGATGAGTGTGTATGTTGGGTCATTTCAAAGGTGCCTGTGACAAGGCAAGGCAATAATATCTGAAATGAGGAGGCAAATGGAGTGTGGGATTGTGCTACAGATAAAAGCAGTCACTTCTCATGCGGGTTGGATTGGATGAGGGTGCATGTTCTGAGGCATATAATGCAGATTACCTCCTTCCAGGAGATGTTTTTGTTCCATCTGCTCCTTTGTTGCCGTGTGCAGAGGATGAGTTCAGAGAATAAACTATGAGGATATGACAGCGAGCAGAAATAGGTCATCAGACGCGGGATTTTAAAGGGTTTACGGTTAATCCAGGGTTGTTTGGTCCTGGGGAGCGTAATGATTTGAAACAACTGTATTCCATCAGTTTATCTGTTGGGAATAAGTAGCCTTGGGCTGGGCTTAAGCCTCCACAGATGCTGTGGTAGGAAAGGCTGCCACGAAATACTCCCTAAGAGCCCGTGCTCAGTTGCTGCAGATGATCTGTGTACCCTTGCATGAGGTTATGCCTAGGTAGGTGGTTTTCTTTGTAGTGAAGTTAAGATGTGCACATGAATACATATACTGTGATAAGAAGACCAGGAGAACTCTAAAGGAGATGCTAAGAGGGAGTTCTGTACCAATCAGTGTGCTTTTCACAACTATCACTCAGGTGGTGAGTGCTCTAAAGCAGGGCACTTTTTCAATAACCAGCATGAACTTTGCGCTCGTGGAAAGTGCCAGATTGACAGCTCTGGAGACTGAACCCTTCTATTTATCCACAGAACAGGTACAGCACAGACAGCAGCACTGCCAGCTTCCCCACAGTGTCTCCTCACTATGTCTCAGCCCTGTTCTGGAGGAACCCCCTGTTGAGGTGAGAAGGTAGTTCAGTCTCTTCATGTCCTGTCAATCCTTGGCCTGACTGCCCAGGCTGTGAGCAGGGTGGCAGCTCATGCAAACTGGGATGGAAACCTGTAGGACCTGGGCTGAAACATTCAGCAGATTTCATGTAACAGGAGTTACATGAAATATTCCACACATTTGATGGTTCTCCAGTTGCCTTTTTGCTTTAAGGGACATAGGCTGAGGTCAAGGAACTGACTTTGAATCCAAAGCCTCTCTGTACCATTGCAGTACTCTCACGTTTTGGTACTATGTGTGTCTAAGAGGACATTGGGGTTAAAATCCCCACAGTCCTCTTTTTCTCCGCAGTTGAAGGGATAGCTATAATGGTTGTAGGGTATTTTGAATAGCAAAAATAGATTATATAAATATGTGCTATGCTAATATTTGCCCTCAGTCTAATTAACTCGTTTACCTGATTTCCTGCATATTATAAACCACTGACTGTCCGTCCCCTTTTCCTCCTGGCAGTGCAGCTTCTAATAAGGTCCTTGTGAACTAATACAATACTGAGACACTGGTGCTTTAAAAACCTGCTTTCCTTTGCAAAAATAGTAGGAAATTGGGTAGATAATAAGCTGTACAGATCTATTTACTATCTACAGTGGGACAGTAGTTAATAACTCTATGAAACAGGGAAAGTGCTTTGAAATGTATAAAAGTAGAATAAAGCTGGATGTTTACCAAGCTCCAGAAAAGAAATTTGCTTCAGGAACCCTGTAGTTTTGGAGATTCCTCCCAGATTAGTCTTTTATTTTATTCATGGCTTTGAGGCTGTTTTTCAGCTGCAGTGAATTCTTCTACAGCCAACAAAAATCTCAGTACTGATGCTTCCATGGCTTTGGGGATTTTTTTGGGGTTTTGTGGGTTTTGTGTGTTGTGGGTTTTTTTTTGTTTTTTTTTTTTTTTTTTTAATAGGAGAAACTGAAACAAGGGTATGTAAGGCTATTGTCATGATTTGAGAAATTTTCTTTGCCAAATGTTAGGTACTCTCTTGAGCATCAGATCAATGGTAACTTCCAAAAAGGGGTTTGTGTGCATGTTTTAAAGCATTTATTCGTATTAATAAGTACTCCAGGCCAGTGTTAGTACAGATAAAGCAATTCAACTGAGCTTGTAGGTTTTTTCCCTGGTTATTCTGTAATTTTGTCTCTGTTTACATGCACACCTCATGTGACACTTCTGAGGACTGGGAAGGCACAGTTATTCAGTAGCTGCTGTGCTGACTTCCAGGATTCTGGATCATGGCAGGACGATTGTTTTAAATCTTCATCCTCTCCTGAATCCAGTTCAGAAAATTAGCTATAGTTACTGTATAATAGTATATAGCTGTATATAGTTACAGCTAATTGATTTCCATGAGCCTTTCCCCTGACATGTTGTCTTTCATCTGCAGACACATTCTGAGGAGAGACCATTCCAGTGTGAGGAGTGCAAGGCTTTGTTCCGAACCCCATTCTCCCTCCAAAGGCATCTGTTAATCCATAACAGTAAGTGCTAAGTCAGAGAGGAAAATGGGCTTCCTCAGTTCTCACCCTTCATGGAGAAAAACAGACATATGGACCTTGCTTCAGTATGCAACTTGCTGTGTTAAACTGGTATTAAGTTTCAACTCTAACCCCAGGCAGTTAGAAAATTCAGAACCAAATTCAAACCTTGTCTTTAAATGCACTTAAATGCAAATCCAAATATGCTGTAGAAAATCTAGCAATGATTTGAGGTCTGACGACAGGAGATTTATTTCTGCATTCAGTGAGATAGTGTTACCTCCATTTTAAGAAAGAAGAAGTGGAAACAGAGATAACTTGGTGACTTACTCAGCTTTTGGGGGTAATCCAGTTTAGAGCTGGACGCTGAGATTGTCTCTGCTGTGCCAGCCCAGGCTCGTGTTTCCTGCCCCTGGCATAGAACTGACAGCTCAGAGAAATGCTGTGCCCATTTTACCTCATGAGTAACTTGTTCTTGGCATTCTGTCCTATTTTTAACTGGCTGTGTTAAAGTTCATTTTTGGTAAAATTTTTCTCCTTCTTTAATATTTGCAGAGCCCAAACTGCCATTCAACCCTGTGAACATCAGCAGTTTATATTTTAGAAAATACTCATCTAAAATCCTTGTAGCTTAGAAGGCAGTACTTAGATTTGGGAAATTTTCATGTTGGTATAACCAAGAAACCAACAAAACTTTCTTTTTTTAATCCCATCTAACAGTGTTTCTGTTAGATGAATTACTGAACTTCATGTTCAGTTTGTTCTTTTATTATTGTCTTTCAAACCTTCTGCAATTTTATAAGGCATTGGATTTTGTAAATTTTTTTCCAATGATAAATGTTAAAAATGATGAGGGGAAAAGTTAAAAGCGTCTTCAGTAATGTATATTCTAATAAAAAGTATTTGCAGACTATCCAAAAGCTGTAATTCACAGTGTGTAGAATTGTAGGCCTTGGCGAAGGTCTCACTAAAAACATCTATTTGACTTTTTTTCAAGAGGATGGGAGCTCAGGAAATTTGAGATTCTGAGTTAGGACTGTGATTTGTGGCAGATCTAGCTGTTCCTGAAACACCACTATAAAGAAAGAAGAGGAACAGGCCAGAATTTCTAGATGGATTTAGCTGCCTTTACCTGTCTGTGCTACAGGAAAAAGAAATGGTTTGTGAAGCTCAGAACTTCTAGGAAAAATTGAACTTCAGCCTACAACACAGATTTTTTTTTTATTTAATATCCCCATGTTGTTTTAGAAGCAAACATGCTGCAGATTGACGTAAAATTACTTAATTTTTACCTCACAAACAATTTAGTGGAAAAAATTATATTTATAAACTCCCTTTTCAGGTGTTTCTTTCTTGCAATTCAAAAAGGAGTCAAGGATGTAACTTTGAAAGTTCAAGATCAGCCGTGTCCATTTGTTGAGAAGGACATCATCCTTTCTATGTGTTTGCTTTCCTTTCTCTCAAAAGATGTATGCAGATGTTCAGAATATGTCTCTTCCTCTCTTTTAATTAATTAATTGGATTTTAAAACTTTCAGCCGTGTTAACCTGGCTTCTGCCACAACCTCCAGAGACATCACCCCAGTTAGAACAGTGATGCTGCTACAACCCTTCAGTTATTCCATCTTTGTCACGTGACTTTGCCTCTGCTGATGGGAATGAGACAGCATTTCTTGTTTTGAGAATTCTTTTAAAGTCAGGAAAATGCCTCTTACCATTTATTTTCAAAAGATGCAGCCTGTTTTTTTCTTAATTTCCCCATAACGTTTTTACCCAATGTGATGCTCCTTTTCTTCCTCTTGCCAGGACCCAACTTCTCATTGGTCTTTGCTGCTTTTATTCTGTTTTCTGAAACAATAAGCATAAGCGTATTTCCACAAAAATCTGGTATCTTCAGACCTGTTTTTTTCTCTTTATAAGGTGAGAGGACCTTCAAGTGTGATCACTGTGATGCTACTTTCAAAAGAAAGGACACGTTAAATGTTCACATTCAAGTTGTACACGACGGACACAAGAAATACAAGTGTGATCTCTGTGACAAAGCTTTTGTGACACCCTCAGTCCTGAAGAGCCATAAGAAAGTGAGTAGAATCAACTGATCATACTCATTCCTGGAGCCCCAGCCTGTAACACTGATACATTGACTTCAGTTTAACTTTTGGTGAAGGATCTTGCCAAGATGGATCATAAGGTTTAAAAATATTTCCGTTGATGAGCTCTGCAGAGATTTTTAAAGTTTTCCTCGTATTCCTTTTTAAAAAATTCAGTATGACTTTCTATTTCACCTTAATTATGTCCATATACATATGTGTTTTTATTTTAATGGAAGGCAGCCAGCATTTATTGTTTATTCAACATTTCTTCTTAATTGTAATTGCTTTTGCTTTGTGCTGCTGTCAGACCAGGACTAGCTGTATGCCTTGTAGTTGTAATGTATTGATCCCAGAAATCCCTTTTGTATTTGGATCTTTGGAATTAATTAATAGCTGTCTGTCTGGTATTCCCCAATGTTGCTGTTAGAGTTACAAGTGATTTCTAAATAACTGTATCCTAATCAAGCGGAATTTAATTCCTATCCTAAAGTCAGAGAAGGAAAACTGTGCAAGTCCATCTAATATAGAAATGAGATCCCATTTACTCTTCCTTCAGCTGCAGCACAATATGTACTGGGTGAGGGATGGTTTTTGTGGTGTAATGAAGGACTTTGTCACTTCAGAGTCTTTCCTAAAAGGAAGAATTAATTTTTCCCCATCTGAAGAGTGCAAAGCTTGAAACCCAAATAGTCAGCTGTACATGTAATTGAATGTGTTATCTTTCTTATCCCATTTAAATTAACACTTTTAAATGAAGTAGTACAAAGTTCTCCACTGAAAGAACAGCCAGAGTTATAAGGCAAAGTTACTCAACAGGCAGAGAAAAATCTTCAGAATGGGGTGTGGAAAATACATTGTGAAAAATGCTGAGGTCCTTGTATGTAATTCATTTCAAGGTGTTCTTGCTGTTGACCACACAGGTTGGATGGGAGAGTTTGTGATTATTTTTTTTCCATTTTGAAACAATTCTTCTTATATCAGCAAGGCCCTCTAGCCCTAAAAGCTTGATTTCAAAAGACAAGCTCAGTGTATGATCTAGTGAGAGACCTTTGAAAGCTCCAGTTCGAGTTCGCCACAGGAAAAGTTATACTGGGTTGGGGAAACTATTTTCACTACATTTCATAATGTAATAAAATTCTGTGAAATTATAAGCTTTTAAAAATAGACCCCTTTATGTATATTAAATTTATCTGATAACCAAGCCATTGTTTGCTGGTTTAGAAACCACTATCACAGATATCTTGCTGAAAAACAGGTGTCTTACTCTTGCAGCATGAAAATACACGTTTTTAATAGTAATAATAGTAACTATTTAGGAAATAGTAACTATTTAGGAACTTAGGAACTGAAAAGGCAGTTTATTTTGCCATTAATAATAAAATTTGTTTAGAAATTTTAGAAAAAAACAGAAAGAACACGTGTAGCTAATTCCTTAGAATCTCTGCCTGATGTGATGGTATAAAATATATAATGGAGATAATGTCAATACAGTTAAAATATGCCATATTTCACATCTTTTAAATCCATGCTGAATAGTCATTCTTGTCTCTCCCCACCCCACACAGACTCACACAGGAGAAAAAGAGAAGATTTGCCCATATTGTGGACAGAAGTTTGCAAGCAATGGAACACTGAGAGTTCATATTCGGAGCCATACAGGTATTTATTTATTACAGTGAACAGAGAATGCTTTCTAGATCTATAACAAAGTACCTATCTGCAAACAGAAATGCAAGTTTACAGGTAGCCCTAACACAGCATCTTTTTCAGACACTTCACATGCTTAATGTGTAAAGCCTGTTGTCAGGTTTCATTTTGTGAGCTTTTATCTGAATAAATGGCTTCAGGCAACCAAAAAGGGTTTCTTTGGGATAATTTGTCTCCAACATAAGATGGTGTAGATTTGCCCTTGGCAGTCAGAGCATCAGTTAACAAACAGCCTTCCTGTGACATTCCAGTCACTCTGCATGAGCAGATTTGGTTTGCTGTGTTTTCTGTGTACTGTCAGTGTTACCCATCAGTTTGCACAGAGTAGAAGGGCCTTAGTTTTTTAAGTTGACAGTGCAGAGAGCTCTTGGGAGAATGCTTTATAGCTGCCTGAGTAGAGATGCTTTTCACACATGTGCTGCTGCCAGTTACATTTAGGCTCTCTCAAGCAGGCTTTCCTAAATTTAGGGTTTAGGCTGAGGTGAATTTCATGAAACCACACACCAGAGATCTCTAACCTTGCCTACAGAGCTGTGCAAAATTTGTAGCCACTATTATAGGAGAAACAGTAAACTATGGTATTTTGTACTCTGATCCTTTCCACTTCCAGTCTAGCTGCTATTATGATGTCAATCCCATTTTTGGTGGAGAATTTTGTGGTTCCCATCCTTCACTGGGAGAATCAACTGAAACAGATTTTCATGGTTGTTTTTGATGTCATTCTGTTAACGGTTCCTGACCATGGCTTGATTATCCTGGGAAAAGATGTAGGGAGTTGCTGCTAAGTTGAGACTTCTGGCTTAAAACAATTATTTTCAAGTTACATGGCAAAATGCCTTATGTAAAGTTGAGTGAGAAAATGCTATGATTGGATTCATGTAGTTCTGGAGAGATGGTTTTGCTTTATGCTGTGCCTGAAGACTTCAACCATGTTGTTCATGGTCATAATACATGCAGGGTAATCATAAGAGGGAATTGTTGTCCAGTGTTCAGCGAGCCTGAGGAAACATAGCTTTGAGGTGCATCATTTCCAAGGGAAGTAAGGACAGCTGATGAAGGAAATCCTTGTCATCTGCAAAACAAAACAAAAAACAAACAAAACAAAACAGGGCAAAACAAAAAAAAAAAGTTGAGCACTCATTTGTTGGCCCTTAGCAATAAAGTTCCCTGCATTATGAAAATCCTTGACAATTTTTCAGGGAAGTTCTGAACAATAAGAAATTTTCAGTTCGTCACAAACTTTATTCAGAGATGAATGTTTGGTTTCTGGACGTTGCAGTGATGAATACTTCATGTTCTTGGTATCTGTTAAATTCTGTGGGTTTAAATTCATCTTTTCAAAACTGTGCCCTCTTTTTTTATTTTGGTCAGACTTCAAAGTATCACTTTTCATTCTGGGCTAGAAGTGAAACAACCAGCCACTGTTTTCAAGAGATGATTCATCTTTGTGAATTAAGCCTTGAGCTGGGGCTGGGCTTTTGGTGCAACTAAGCAGTACAGCATCAGTGTAAATATTGCCAAGACCTTCTGGTCTGAGTCATTACACATGAGGAGTTTTGAGGTCCAGGTACAGACCTTTGCATTATCCCATTTTCTGGGCATGTGGTCAACTAGACTTGGTTTTATTAGCTAAGAACAATTAGCTTGGTTTTATAAGCAAAGACGCTTTGTTCTCTGTTTACAAAATAAAGCCAGGTAGAGTTGTTTTAAAGAGAGTTGTGCACCAGTTGTTGTCCTTTTTGTATTCTAAAGTTGTTCTTTACAAAAGTTGAGGTTCTTGAGTGCCCTCCTGGTTCTGCTTTGGAATTGTATTTTTGATGTTTAATAATCCATGATGAATTGTATTTTGATATTTAATAATCCATATACAAAAAAAGAAGCTCAGTGGGGTTTCATCTTTTATTTAATACACAGGGTGTGTTCTTAACTATTTTTCCTCACAGACCTGTGCGTGCTTCCTCTCTAAGCAGTTTTCATCCCTCTTTTATCTTAGAGTAAGGCTCTGTAAATGAGCCCTAAGAGCACTTGGCCTTTTGCAGAGGCTGAGCTGGTTGGGGTGAGTGCCCACGTGTGCGTGGGCAGAGGGAAGGGGCTGAGGGGCAGAGGGAAGGGGCTGAGGTTTGCCTCGGAGCCTGGTGCAATCCATCATCTGCCTTCCAGCCCTGGCACGGCGGAGCCAGTGCTCGGCGGGTCAGCTGGAACACTAGAGCGCATTCTCCCTCTCCTCCATCCTGTTGCTTTATGACTTCTTAGGGTCAGAGGGAGCTGGGGTTAATTCAGCAAAAGAATCCTTTGACTGTGATATAAATTCCTTGGCTTGTTCATAAATTGTAAAAGAAATTCTGTGCTCTGCTCCTGGGGCTTGAAAACTGGGGGCCAGGAGGTTAATTGCTTCCCTAAAGTTTTGAGCAACTTTCAGTGACTGGCTGTGGTTTGTGCAGCTTCCCAGTTGCCTTACAGGTACCTTTTTGAATCTGTTAACTGCTGTCCTGCCTGTGTGTATTTGTGTGTGCCTGGGTGATCTGTGTATACACACTTTTTATCTGCCTGATAAAAACATTGTTGCTTTCCTAATTAGTTGTGTCCTACTCCCTTTCCTCCTTGCAATGTAGCACATCAAGTTGTGCAACAGTGATAGTTGTTGTGAAGTACTTCAGATTTGCAGCTAAATTTATTTTAGAGTTAAAAGCATTATGGGTTCTGACTGTAATTCCATCCTTTCCATGCTGTCTTTTGCCTGCTGTTACATAGACACTGGTGAGGGACAACTAATGACCATAAATGTCTTTCAGAAAATGCTTATACATGCAAGTATAGGTTAAAACATAACCTTCTTTTGCTTTTGCTGTCGCAGTTCAAGTCATTAAAACAAAAGCCAAAATATTAATTGCGGAGTCATACTAAAAATCTTTGATTATTTACATAGTTCAATCATCTCTAACCACAGTAGTCTTCAGAGTAGTTGAAGGAAGTAATGAGTTCAAGTACAGTATAAATTTCATTTATTACCGTGTAAAATGTGTCACCAAAAGTTTAATAGCTGAACAAGCAACTGTTTGTTCAGGTACATAATAATGTACAGGCAGGATCCTCATTCCAGCAGATCTTCTGGCAAATTACCTTATCAATAATTTATATTTTCTTTAATGGAAAAAAAGATAAAAGGGAAGCTTGAAGGAACTTCCTCCCATATCATAGTGAAGTATGTGAAAGAATGTATCTGTATCTAGTCAGTGAACAGCTTGCAAATGTCTGCAGATAGGTTGTTGCTATTCAATAACTTATAAATGGTCTCTCTTTTATCTACCCAATTTAAAAAGGAGCTTGCAGAAGGCCTCAAAGGTAAGGATTCTGCATTTCTAAACCTTTCAGTTTATACATCATTGTCCTGTTTATCTCTAGACAACAGTTAAATCTTTCAAAATACCTGTAAAGTTTCATGCAGCTGTCAGCTGCTTGTTATCTGTGGCCATGAATGAAGAAATGCTCCTTTAAGGGGTAGATTGTTTGAATATTAGCAACATCTTTAGATCAGATGAATTACTGATTGATTAATGCATGGGATTTTAAAGACTTCCTTGACCATTGGGTTCACTGAAGTCATAGATGTTAGTTCTCCATCTGTAGGGAAACCAAATTGCTTAATTCCACTGACAGATGCAAAGAATGAAACTGGTTTATTATTTAAAGTAAGCTTGTGGGGGTTTTATTTGTTACAAAAATCTTAATATCACTGTAGAACTGATGAGAGTCTGTAAGTAAGTAATAATGGTAGTTCATGCTTTACTGCAGGGAGTCAGTCTTCTTGTTTTGTAGGAGTTTTTTACTTAGACTTTATGATTTATTTAGTTACAAATAGCCAATATCTCAGTTATATCACGATAATTTTGATGGCCTAGATGTGACAACCATTTTATTTATTGGTCTTAACTAGAGGTAATCTGAATGCTTTGAATAAACCCAGAACTTTGCAGAAACCAGACCTTCTCAGCTGTGAAAATACCACTTCCATACCTCAAGGATTAAAGCACAGCTAATCTGCCAAATTTGACTGTTGGTTAAAATGGAGTAAGAAATGTCTGTAACTGACCCCAACCTGAGCTCTGTTTCTCAGAGAACAGGACTCAGAGCAGTCAATGACTTTCTCTGGCTCACTATTAGAATAAAATTACCTGTGCCTTTGGTGTTTCTGGGTCTTGTCTCAGCTGATGTCCTCAAGTATTTTATCTTTCAAATCACAAAGTTGTGATGCTCTTGGCAGGGGAAAGCTAATCTGTGTAGGCACTTCTGTACCTTCTAAAGGGCTAAATTTTGGGTGTTTAGTGGTTGTACAACACCAAAGTGGTGGGATTTACTGAATATACTCTTGAAGCGTGAATATTTACTCTGCGTTCAGTATTGTTTTTCTGGCATTTTCTAATTTTAAAGTTCTCTTGAATTCCCTTGGTTCCTTGAGTTCCTGTTTAACCTAATTTTGATTCCTAATGAAGTTCTTTTCAGCAGAAAAAGCTGCCCTGGCAGCTGAGGGTAAATGTGTGAAGCTGTCAGGTGCTCTGTATGAGCAGCCAGAGTTCCCAAGCACATGTCCCAGATTACAGTTTTGTTACATCCGTTCACCTTTTGCCCATCCTCACGTGCTGTTGAATGCTGTCATCACCCCAGCTTATCTCTGACTAAAAGAGCCTTCTTGCAATTCCCATTCTGGGCTGCCCTGTGGATCATCTGGCCTGGAGTGTTGCGTGTGTGATCCAGATGGCCCCCTTGCCTCCCAATTCCTCCCCAGGTGAACTGCTGCCTTCCCACTGCAGTTAGGAGATGCTGGAGTCTCCCTTCTTCCCCCCTCCCCTGCCCCAGTCTGAAGTTGGGGCTTTAGAAAGGATTAATAATGGCCCATCTTCGCGAACGAAGATTTGGGGAAAGGTCTTTTACCTTTCCAGCCTGCGCAATGGATTTTTTAGGTGAGACACAGCCTGCGCTGAACTGAGCCCACCCTTTAATCCTAAGGTTCATCTGCCGGGGCCAAGCGAGCTTGGACAATGGCAGTGAGGTCCTCAGGACGTAGGTTTGTTTAGAGTGTCCTTCTCATAGATGGATGGCCACACAGGGCTAACGACCTCCATCAGGCCAGGAGACCGGGATTTGAACCCGTGGTCACAGCAGTGAAAGTCCTGCACGCTAACCACTAGGCCACCAGGGGTCTCAGACACAAACTAATCTTCTAATCCTTATAATAAGTAGTTCAGCATCTAAAAAGGAGCTATATTTAGAAGGTGGAAAAGGAGCTGTATTTAGTAAATATAAATGGTAGATGGTCTGTGGAAGAGTTGGAAGGACCGATTGTATTTGCTTATTTCTTTAAGAAAACCAAAGAAAACAGGTCCTTTGAAGTTGCATTCACTACACAGTATCTGATGTTCAGGGCAGTCTGTAATAGGGCTTTTTGTGATTTTCATGAGTGTTGACTTAGACCAGTGGTGCTGAATACCCCAAATGACCAAGCAGAGACATATTAAAAAATATATAAAAACTCCCCACCCTGATAATTTTGCTGCATAATTCAAATTCTTCATTCCTTAATACAGCAGTTCAGTTCTAATAAAGACATCTGACTTTATAATCAGTTTGTTTTATTTTTTTTTTTGTGGCTCAACTGACTACAGGAAATGCCAAACACAGTGTGCAAATAGCTACACATGTGACTGACTTGAATTATTGTGCCTCAGAATCTTTATTAAATGTCAAGCTGTAGCCACTGAAATCTTGAAATCTTAAAAAACTAATGTGTATTTAGCTTTGTTTCTTAATTGTTTTGCTCCTGGGATATCTGAGTTTGGGAGATCAAACAGCACCTTTGATTGCAAATGTATCATGGGAATTTGTCCATCCTGATTTCAAACTGGAATGGAGGAACCTGGTGTTTAACTTCTTCTGCTACATTAAGGTCCAGTAGGTATTATGATCTCAAGCCAGAGATGTACACACTTGAGGGGAAAAAAGGTATCGATTCTCTCATGACATGGTTTCAAATCAAAATCCCATATGTTTTTCAATCATGGAATTGTTTTTCATAATCCTTGTATTAAGGTTAAATGTATTTTTATTACGTTAAAAGCTGCGGTTTTTTGTTCATATGAAATCTGGCAGTAGAATGTCTAGACTTTGAATTATGTTAAATCTGCTGCAATTTATCCCAGGATTATTTATTTGGGGCTGTTTGTACAGAAGTGCCATCAATGTGTTGAGCAGTTTGTTCTGGGACAGCAGGGACATGCCAGTCAGCTGTAACTCCAGGGGAAACATGACATTTGTTACATTTGACTTGCTCGGGTGCTTTGCTATTTTAATGATAGCAATTGTTCTTAGTTAGTGTTGCACCCACAACGTTACTTCTGGGCTTGATGACTGGCCAGGCTGGCAGATGGAGATGTGTTCCCTGTGCCTACTGGATTCTCACACTGGACTGGAGGGAAAAGCCTGGTGGGATGTGTTATGAAAAGTGCAAATTGTAGTCTTGAGCGTGGGTTAATGGCAGAGTTGCAAACAACACAAAGGAGGGCAGAGCTTTTTTTCAGATAATTTCCAAATGTGAAGTTAGGATTAAGGCTGGGTAGTGTATTTACAAGTTAAAAGATTTCCCCACCGTATTATTCATATCCTGGTGTAGAAGTCAGATTTAAACAACCCTCCAAAGATCAAAAATATTCTATATATATTTATGTATTAAGATATGTTTACATAAAAATGCAGAATGCAAATGGCATAATTATTAATTGGCATCAACTTTACCTAAGGCACATCCCCTCTTAGTGTGGTGTTCCCACACATTGACCCCATACCTCATAAACATACTTCTAATGGTAAAGCCAAGGAGAAATTGTAGTTCATCATAGGGGAAATCACTTTCTTTGCTTCTTAGTAACCCCTTCTTGTGAGGGCAAGAGAAATAGAGATACATGACTTGAAAGAATATTTCCTTTGCTCATCTAAGTTATTCTCACTTTCAATCTCCTCGTTAGAGATCCATTCCTTTCCTGGTCAGAGAAGTTTTGCATCTGGAAATCTCCCAAGTATTTATTGTGCATGAGTTGACTTGAAGTTTAATATTCCTACGCTTATAATTGGGTTTTGCTGGCCTTTGCCTGATTGTAGAGGAGGGTGAAAGCACTGATGGATAATGTCACCTTCCCAGGGGCTTTTAGCACATCACACTTGTCCTCCAGTTCTTCTTAGTGACAATTCTAAGCTCTGTTGAAGTTCCACATTTCACAGTTGCTTGTGGAAGCTCAAGGACACTTGTATACATTTAAAGCACTGAGGCTACAAAGATGAGTGAAAGAAAATAACAAAAAAAGAAGAGCCACAGTAAAATTACTTGGGGTGGTCTTTTAGGTAGTTTTACTGGTCATTATTAATGACACAAGTGCATGAGAAATTGTTTATATAATTGAGAAAAAACAAGATGTCACCAAGCATCAGTATCAAGTCAGGGCTGGGGTTACATAATAAACTTGATTTTTTTGGAGCAGTGAAGATGTTTGGAAATGGGCAGTACATAACAGCTGCTCAAAGTCTGACTTTTTCAGGTGTAACATGCTGATGTGGAGTCTTATTGTGGCCCTCTGCTGGCATCTCCTGCAAGCTCTTAATGCCTTCTCACCAAGTCCCATGGTCTCCATGGTTGGTGTCAGAAGGACACTGTTAATGCAAACCAGACAAACTCAAACCCATCCTTTGAAAGCAAAAGTTTTTCTCTTAAAAGAAACTCCTGGGTGGGGGAGAGAGGGAGGAGGGTACAACTCCTACCTGTCAGCGCTCATCTGCTTACAAACTGCTGAAAGCTTGAACTTGTGCATTCAAAAGCCCTAAAACATAAAAACGTCAGCTGAATTAATTAAATATTTGAGTACTGACAACTGTTGGAGTGTTTGAATTTCGGAGGCATGGATTAAAGGCACTGAGGGTCAGGAGAGAGAGTATCATATATCAAACTGCTCAACGAGAACACAGCTATAGCACAGTGATTGTTGTCATCATCCTTAAAAAAAAAAACCAACCAAGTTCGCAGAGTGGTGCTTTCTGAGAGATGGCAGAACCCAAAAGAGGAAAATATTTGTGTTTCACAAGTGCACGATATTGTGCTACTGTCATTCACAGGGGTACCTAAACAGTAATAAAGGACAGAAAAGAAGCTTTTTTAATTGTAAAATGTAGTTAATCGTGGTTGCCTATTTTCCAGGATTGAGTATGAGTGTTAGTAAGTGTTTGACATTTGGACTATGTTAAATCTTCCTATAGATGCAGAAATTCCTCCGTGAATGGAAAACAATTCATTCACTTAGCAGAATAGGCTTTGCTTAACTTGGGTTTTCCAATAAAGGTTTGTTACACCTTCAGCATTGTGGTTGTGTAGAAGAAATTCGTTTTGTTAACAGAAAACTAGCTATTGTCTTAATTTTTTGAACTGTGTTTTGTAATGGAAACAACCTGGTCTTTGCTTTTTAAAGTGTTGTATACAGGAAGAGGACTCGGAGTCCAGACCGTTGCCTGAAGAGTTAAAAGTTCAAATGCATTTCTTCCAAATTATGCAGCTCAGAAACTCTTTACTGTTTGTTTCTGAACAGCTCAGTATCCACATTACACTAATGTGAGTTTGGGAAAATCAATGCCAAATGACACCAGTTTAATGGAGCATTAAACAGATATCTTTAAGATACAGGAGGCTGCAAGGGACATGCTGAGATTGTTCTGCTTCCATTTCAGTCATAAATTGCCACACAAAAATTGCAGAAACTTTTGATTAACTAGCTTCTAACACAGCTCAGAAGCAACATTAAAAAAGAGTAGATTTTCTATTTCATTGGGATTCTGACACCAGAGGCCTTTAATAACGACCAGATGTGAAATAGAAGAAATATTTGGGAGCAGTTAATGCCTAACCATAAAAGTGACCATGTGTAAATCACTGGAGAATGTGGTTTGAGCAAGGGCATTAGGTGTTTTCTTTTTTGTTTTCTTCTTTTCCCCAAGGCTGGCTGTGTGTATTCATACCTTGCTAGTACAAAATCAACCAGCAGAGAGGAATATTTTTGACCCAGCACTGCATCCTGCTCGGGTGGACCTTTATTTGTAACTTTTCTAACGCTTAGATCTGTAGTTGTTTGAACGGAGCGTGAAGATAAGGCCAGCAAAAAGCACTTTATTTGACAAACAGCTGTGCTGCAAGGCCTTCCCCTACTGAGGCCATATTTATGGGCTCTGCTGCTTTTCCCATTCCCAGGTGAGCGTCCCTACCAGTGTCCTTACTGTGACAAAGCCTTCAGCAAGAACGATGGCCTCAAGATGCACATCCGCACCCACACGAGGGTAAGTCCCACACCAGGGGAAGTGCAGCTTACTTTTTATGGTTACTGGAGGGCTGTCTGTGAATCATGGCTGGTGAAAAGCAATTAATGACTGTTTGTGTAGGGATTAGCCCATGCCAACCAAGATATTTTATACTTATCAAAATAAGAGGCAAAGACTCAAGTCATTAACTTATAAATTCTAATTATGACTCCCTTACTGACCTTTTGGTTTTTTCTGTGTTTGATTTCTTTCATGGTGAAATAATAGAAACCTCTTCCTTTAAGCTGTGGTTATTTATAGACATAAATTAATTTTGTTGACTGAGTAAACAGTCCTGTAAATGCTTCACTGTTATTGAAACTTCAACATCTAGTGCTTTGATTCTTACTGTCTCTGTAAAATAGGACTAGAGGTCCTAGATACAGTTTTAGCTGGTTCACCCCAACCTATAGAAGTAATCTGTAGTTTGTGCAGTGCTTCCTGCTGGTTCATTGGGAGCAGGCTAGTCCCATGTTGTTACTTGTTTCTCCTTTTTTCCAGCTGTTAAATCACTTTAAGAAGTGCTATAAATTCTTTTCTGTTGCTGCTGTCCCCCATTACTGTGTTTGCACTAGGAAAAGTTTCATGACCATCTAAGTTCTACGTGGCTGTGTGTGGGAGGAGTGGTAAACAAGCTCTGAAACAGTGCCAGATTTCATTTTTTCCTGATTTGTCACACAGTTTGAGTAAAAACAACAACCCCCCAAACCAAATGTGATATGTTGCCATATACTTGCCATGTCTTGATCATCTAGAGCTGAAAGGCCACATTTCAGTTTTCCTATTTGTGTGTACGTGTGTGCTAGGCAGACTCCTGGTCATCTTCACAGTTATGCTCTAGAATTAAAATATGCAGGCACAACTTTGGTTTGAGGTTTTGATTCTTTGTGGTCGTGCTGCTCCTGTTCCAAAACGTCACAGTGAGGCTCATTCATTCGTTTATCCCCATGTAAATATTTTTGTACTTTGAGGTAACAAGAATCAATACCAATAACATGAACGTTACTAGTAATTTTTAAAATTGAGGCCTGTTGCTATAATCCTGCACGTTCCAACTTTCCCTCTTCTTCACACTACAACACCTTATTTAATATTTAAGTAGAGCTGGACAGATAAATCCAGAAGGTATTTTTGTATCAGCTGAGCCTACAATGTAAAAATAAACACAATCATGGCACCCTTCTCATAAATATCTTAAAAAAAAAATGTCTGGTCTTTCGGCCAGAAAAACTGTGAAGTAGCTTAAAAGTAATGGTATGACACTGAACAAGGAACATGTCATTGTAGAGATTAAATCTAGATGTGTTTTACCAGTGGGATTAAATGCCAAACCTGATGCTGTGGATCAGGGAAGGCTGCTGGAAAAATCATTGTAGAAAGTTGATTAAGGTCTGGCAGCTGTTAAACTGAGCACAACTTGGGTGGTCACAGGTGTCAGCTCCAACTCTGGAGTCAACAGAGAAGGAAAACCAAAACCCCACTGAGCATGGAAGGGGAGAAAACACCAACCCCTAATATTAAAATGTCACCTGAGTGCTGATTTGTTTCTATGAAAGTAGATGTGTTTGGTTTATGGTTTGATAGTTTGGGTTTTTTTTTTTTTTTCCCTTAAGGAGAAATATAACAGCCTAGGAAAACGTAAATGAGGAACTCCTTGAAGTTGTTGGTGAAATGAATTTACAGACCCATAGCAGCTTGGAGGAAGCACATGCGGACTCCAACCTTCCCAGGGCAGTGCAGTTCAGCTCCTTCCAAAGGCTTTAGTCAGTGCCTGACATGGCATTACAGAGCTTGAGCTTAAACATGTGCAAAAATTACACTATGTGGCTGCAGTAGAATTGCTGATGTCTGGAAATCTGGTCATTGATAAGTGCCCAGGGTTATTGTCACGTCAAGTTGGTGTTTTAATTACTTCTGGAAATGGTGGGTTCATTACAGTTTGTTTCAGTGATGGAAAACAGCAAGAATGGAAGCGACCAGCAAATGGCTTTTCATCACTTGATTTGCATATTCCATGTTTCCATGTAACAGATATATGTAACTTGTATAGCTTGTTTGAAAATCTGACTTTTGGTGGGTGGAAGGCTGCCTGTAATGCTCAAATTGCACACTTTTGAGGTAATTTGAAAACTACAGACATTTCAGTATATCTATAGGTCCCTTTTTTTTTCATGCACAAGTGCCTACTATTTTAAAACATCTATTAAATTAAGTTTTTTAAAAGCACCTAATGTTCAGAGATTATACTGCAAGTCATAGAAAATTAAGTGATAAGCATATTTTTGTAACTCTGCAACTAACTTTACTTGATGCTTGGCCAGTGTATATGTTTACATATACATGTACATATATACATAAATGTATATGTATGTGTGCATATATATATATATAAGGAACTTAACACTGCCCCCTCTTTTCTTCTTTAACCCAGAAGAATATTAAAATAATACTAAATACAAAATAATACCAGGACAATATTGACAATCATGACATAATTTCACTTGTTCTGTGTTTCCCAGGGAATATTTGGGCTTAAAGTTTGCAAAAGGGTCATGTGTTCTAAAAGCAGCATACAGTGCTATTGTCAAAAAAAAAAAAAGGACTTTGGGTACTAAATACAGTCTTCTGTGCACATGACAGCGTGGAATGAAATCATATGAAGTGTTGATTGAATTTTGAATTTTTTTTTTCCGTATTGGATTTTATCTGTATTTCCCTATTGGTGAGATATGAGTGAGTTCCCAAACATCTGTTTGAGGATGATGACTTTGCCAGGGCTGTGGTTTCCTTGCCTGTGGAATCTGTGTTTGTACACATAGTGTAGAAGGCTTGAATCCCACTGCACCTATATTTTCACACTTTTTTATGGAATGGTGACTGATGATCATCCCTTTCTCGTAAAGTGAAAATGTACTTTTTCTATATTGATACTGCTCTTTTTCCAGGAGCAAATGAACATCTATTGAATTTTCATCGGGGCTGATTAAATAAAGCCTCCTTCACTAAATCTTTTAGAAACAGAAATGACCTTGGAAGTTTAAAAAAACCCAAAGAAACAAAAACTTTTCGGATTATAGGTAGCAAATAGGCAGAACTACCTTGGAAAATGGGAAGTTAATGATTTGGTAAAGTCCAACTAATTGCATATACTGGAGCTTTTTATGAAACATACTTTTTTTCTGTCAGGAATTTCAGTGAAGATGCAAGTTTTTGTTTTCATTATAAATTTTATTGCAAAAAAACGTGTTTTTTTCAATACCCCTAATACTGAATTAATTGAAACCTGTTCTAACAAAATCATTAGTCACTTCTAATAAAAGTCACTTTTTGTTGAAATCTGCCAAAATTCTTTCACAGTTGTTTCAACAGGGAAGTTGAAATTGGAATTGGATTTATTGGAAATGGTTTTTTTAAAGGATTTTACTTCTCAACTGAGGAAATGTGTAGTTGTAAAGTGATTTTTTTTTTTTAATTGAGTTCTAATCATTATAAGATTGAAATCCCTACCACTTCTGTAGAGTTGTAAATTCTCATCAACCTTTGTCTTCCTGTGCCAGTGTTACTTTAGGAATTCAGTGCAAGTCTGGTGGTTTAAGAAGGTCTCTGTCTCTGCTGTCTCTGCTGTAACTCCCCAAACCTTCCAATTACTAAGAGAGCCTCTTGTTATTTCTTGCACATTTTTCACACCCAGATACAAAACTGGCCTCCATTAACTTGCACCATCTGTGATCTTAAGTGACTTTTCCTCTCGTCTCACCAGGGAACGTGTTGCTAGCGGTGATGACCTCACAGAAAGCACCAGTGGTGGCTTTTTCCTGATGTTAATCACCTTAGGTCTGGGGTTTTTTTAGGACTGAAACGTAACTAAACATCAGCTCCATAAACCATCCGTGTTTCTGTGGCACTTTTTGGTCTTACTGCGTTATACCTCAATTCCCAGCCCTTCAGTTGAGATGGAAACTGGTACTTTATGCATCATGAGCCCTGTGTTAGGCTGCCTCGTGTTTCCAAACCCCTTAGATGTTGCTTTTCAGGCTGGTGCAGCCCTTAAATTGTTCCTTCAGTTTGCCTTCAGGTGGGTTTTTTGGCAGGGTGGTACTTGCTCTGGCCACCATGTTTTGATACATTCTGTGTACCAGTGGTCAAAGAGGTCCTGAGGGACACATCGACATTAATAATTAGCAATAATTAGAGCAAATTGTTATTGGGATTAGGAAAAAGGTTAAAACACACAAAGCAAGGGGTTTATGTGAAATACACAGCTGACTTAAACTTAGCATGGCTCCCTGCTGGTAGTGTCGTGTTCTCAGTGCCTGAGGTACCCTTTAGATAATGTTTTCTGAAGAAGTTTGTCACTGTCCTCCCCATTTGTAAGCAGATTTCCTGCATTTTCAGGTTGGCAAAGCTGTTGGAATTCCAGGTTTCTGCTAGAGAAATTAGCTTTTGGTAGCCACAGACCTGACTAGTTTATTTTAATGTTATCTGTCTGGTCTTGTTTGTTCATTCTAGGCCACATTTTTCCATTTTTGCTGATTTTTTGGGTTTTTTGAACAATTCTTTTAACCCTCTGTTCAAGTGATAATGCAAATACACGTAGCAGCAAATAATGTCCATTAAGAGTAATACAGGTATTTTCAAAGTCCACATAAAAAGCAGTTTGAAAGCAGGACAGTGTTACTGTATCTACATCTCATGAGCAGGCTTTCTGAGAGCAAAGGAAAGCTTTGTTTTAGAATAATGAAAAGAAAATATTATTTTAATTTTTTTTTGTGTGTGTCCTGTAACATCATCATTATTCATGTCTGGCAACGTCTTCTCACATTCATGTCACAAGTGTAAATGTTTACAAATAATATAAGATCCGATAGGCTTTTCCTTTTTTTCTGCTGAATTCAGTAGAATATAAAAATACTAGCTTGAGAGAAATTAGATCCAAGATAGCAGTGGGATTTTCAGTGTGCTTTGTATGTCAATTAAAAGGGATTATTGAGTAACATTTTGGTAGTCCAGTTCACTTTCTGAGTGGTATAAATCTGAAATCACTGTAATAAATTAGCTTAACCAAAACGTAAAGAGTAAGGTTTCTTGAGTGTAACTTCAGCTCGGTTTTAAATTGTTCTTTGAAAGAGTTGCTAGAACTGTTTTTAACTCTCCTTTATTCGAACCTTGAGCCAAGATTTATTTGAATATAATAGTGTCCAGATTATATTTGTCTTGCCACTGCTGTTGAGCTCATGTAACAGTTCTAAATTCAGATTGGAAAAGTAAGTTGGAGACACTCCTCCCAAAGTCATTCATGTTTTACCTGCCTAAGGCATTTTACCAGGTTTCCAGGAACAACCACACTCACTAGTGCTAAGCTGATACACATAATGTACTTACATTTCTTAAGGGAGATCCAGTCAACTACAGAGCAGTTCAGATATTCTGCATTTCAATGTTTCCATGTGCCCTGGTTGCAGGATGCTCTGGGCACGTGTTCTATGGAGCCATTGAGGGTGGTGCAAATGGCAAATCAAGGTGTGATTTGTGATTCAGCCACGCACAGACAGATGGGTGTGTATTGCAGGCACTATTTTATTTGTCAGAGTTGTTAAAATGTTGATTTCCTCTCCGTTTTAACATAGTGAAGTGAAAATCATCAGAGATGGGAGCTTTTAAGTTACGTACCAGTCTTACTGCAAAGCACCTTCCAGAATACCATTTGGGCTCTGCTTGGCCTTTCCTCGTTTAGAGGCAGGAAGGTTGTAAATCCTGACTTACCTGCTTCTATTTATACCTGGCATGCTTAAAACTGTGATATTAAATCACTGCAGTATCAGCTCCATCCTGTCTCTCTCGTTCTCCCCGCTCCCTTCCTCGTTTGTATCATCAATAAAAGAAAACACATGTAATCCTTTGGCTTTGCTGCCACCACAGTCATAGCCTGGCAGACGCTTTTTCAGCAGAGGGCAGATTTATAGTTGTAGCAGTTGCTGACTCCTCTGAAGTCAGACTTGGATGATCTTCCCAATGAGCTCCTGTTTTGTTGACAGTTAGCAGGTTTTTCCCTTTGCTTCGTGTTTTAAATGTGTCCAGCTTCCTTCTAATCTCATTTCTGATCCCTCTTGTCCTTCTGAGGTGGCATTAACTTTTTCAGACCTGTTGGTGTGGCTTTTATCTCTTTTTTGTTTTCTGTTCACGTTTAGAGCAGTGGTGGTTATGGCAAGCAAACATCATCTTTTCCATGTTACACTCGTTGCTTTCTCCAAGTATTGTGCAATGGGAATTCGATACCGAGGGGGGAGAAGGAGGAGAGAGAAAAGGAAAAGGCACAATGTTTTGTTTTTAGTCTGTGAGAATGATGTCTTCTTTGAAACCAACAACAAAAAAAGACTTTTTTCTCTGGAGATAAACACAGGGCCAAGTTTTGCTCTGAGCAGCACTGCTGATATTACTGAGACAGGCACAGATGTGAGTGGAGGGCAGCTTTGCTTTGGGGAGAGGAGGCTGCTGGGAATCGCAATCATATCTGCTGAACTCACTGGAATATACAGATGTAAGGGATCTAAAATTAGATCAAAGCTCTGGATGTGCTTCGTGCACTACATATGGGAGTTGGAATACAAATGCCAAGGGGATGGTTGGATACACCCTTTTTTGCCACAGAGCATAATACAAATAGCCAAACAACCTGGGGGAAGATAGCCAGCCCGGGTTCGTGGCTTCAGCTGCCCAGAGTGTATAATGGCTCCTTCTCCAGAATGGAATCCTGCAGTCCCTTTCCCTCTGAAAGGGGTGAGCCACTCATAATCCAGTCAACTCCTGAGGTACCTGAAGAACCAGGTGATAGAAGGGAGCGAGTCCACCCGGTGCAGTTTGCAGGAGTGAGTGTTTCCAGAGGTGTTTAAGATGTACACGTCGTATACTCTGCTTTGCACTTTCTGTGCAACAACCTACCCAGAGAAAGGCTGTTTTTGGAGAACTCACAGAAATGTGGTTTGTGTTAACCACAATGCAGAACCAATTAAGGGGTTGTTGCACAAACCTGCTTTTCATATGACTTATTCATACAATTCCTTTGGAAACGCAGTCCTGCTCCATGAAGCCTTCAGTCAGTCTAGCAAAGCTCCCTGTGACATGAAGTTTTGGGTCTAGATGATGATTTTTTTTTTTAAGGTAATTTGTTATGTTTTCCTTTATACTGAGGAATCATGGAAATGACACTGCCTCTTCTAGGAGAGCTCATGGGAGGGGACTCCAAAATGAAGAACCCCGTGTTCACCCTTGCTGGGATCTCTGGAAGAGTGGCCCTAAAGAGAGACTGGGATATCCCCAGAACAGCCCTAATTTACAGTCCACTGCGTTGGGTGTGTGGCTCGTGCTGGTGAATCCTGGCAGGATTCAGCAATATACGGAGACCTGGTTGTTCCCAACATACTGAGGACAGGGATTCACTAATCAGAGAACTTTTTGTTGCTTTAACACCTGAGCTGAGTTGTTCTGTCTCACTTAATCCTTGAGTCCCACATTATCTCCTGAAAGGACTTCGAGTTCACCACCTGTTGTTTTTTAATTCATAGATCTAACATTTTCATTGCCCATTGATTTTTCAGTCATCACTTTCAATTTAATACAGTAAAAACTGTTTACTTTGCCTAAAATACCCTTCTTCAGAACTTCGGGAATACAGAATTAGAGTCCACAGGAAAAAGTAGGATGAAAGAAGTATAGTTGATTCAAAACTAAAGGTGCCTCTAGAGCATTAAAATTTTAATGAGGCCATGTGCAGTGCCATAATGCTAACTTTTATGTTTGATTTATTTTGGTGTTGATTTCCATGCAGTTCTTTGTTAACTTTTGTGGAATCAAGGTGGAATTACACTTTATATAAATTCAGGAAGAACTTTAAAGAAAAAAATCTTTACCTAAGTGGTTTTGCTTAGATATCTCTAATTCTTTGAGG
Organism: Neopelma chrysocephalum; assembly: GCF_003984885.1. Taxonomy (NCBI): domain Eukaryota; kingdom Metazoa; phylum Chordata; class Aves; order Passeriformes; family Pipridae; genus Neopelma; species Neopelma chrysocephalum. Next base: position 2,328,416 of record NW_020897739.1, on the reverse strand, counting down.
TCAGTGAGATTGCAACTTTTATAACATCATGTGCTACAGTAGCTGCTAACCAATAGTTCTAATAAAAATACAGATGGCTTGGTTGCTATCTGCACTTCTTTTGAGATTCTGCAACGAATATGTGATTAACCTTCTGTCACCACTTCTCAAAAGAAGCTTTTGCTCTGCCACGAGCTTTCCTTGTACCTTCTCTTCCTCTCTTCACCTCTTTCCCTGCTTGGAAACCTGCTAACAAACCTGAAGTTTTGTGGATAATTTTAAGCATTTGTGGAGGATAAAGGAAAGTAGACTGGAATTTTACGTTTCTGTACCTTTCAGGTGACAAAAAGCAGACTCCCAAAATGGCTGTGTTTGAAGGATTGGAACAGATAATTAATTCCTAAGTGGGTGTTGAAGTGGAAACTGTCAGGCCCCAGCTTTCCCAGCTTTCACTTCATCATTTGAAAGTCGTTTTCTGTTGTTTTCACTGACTGTAATCCCTTGGAGAGAATATAAAACTTGCACCATCCAGCATGGAATTCCACCCCTTTAATGACTCGGGCTCTGTGTTGACTCACTTTCACTCCCTGTTGTCATTCCATGCAGGAAAAGCCGTACCAGTGCTCGGAGTGTAACAAGGCTTTCAGTCAGAAGCGGGGCCTGGACGAGCACATGAGGACCCACACCGGAGAGAAGCCGTTCCAGTGTGATGTGAGTCCAGCTGTCCCTTTGTGTCTTCCTGGCTCCAGTGCAGCAGAGGGACCTAATTCCAGGGAGACCACGGCCTTGCACCTCTTGGCTGTGGCATAAAGTTACACTTCATCTGGCCTTTGATTAGCCAGACATTGAAAGGCCATTCAGAGAATTTTATGTACCCTCTCTGGTTGCCAAGAGCATTGCACACCCTCTTATTTTATGGGTTTGGATCCCACAAGAGTTATTTTCACCATTATTAATGCAATTTGGATGTTACAAGTTACAAATTCACGCTGGTTGGGTTCCCATATAAATTTGTACAACAGGTTAATAGTTGGAGATTAGCTTATGTAAGAAAAGGCATCTAATTTATTACATGGAGTCTGAATGATTCTGATGGTGAATGACACAAATATTTCCAGTTTCTACTGAAACCTGGTCTGATATTTTCAACATCTGCTCATTTTTCTGTCATTCAGTGGAGCAATCTGGGGTGCTGTGCACACTTGCAGTGCTGAAATGGAGCCTATCATGTTACAGTCCATAGATCACTGTCAGGTACCTTTCCTTCACACACCCCATTTGTACACGACATCTCAGCTTTTGGGAGGTAGTGGGGAGACTGCATGTGCAGAAAATGGTGGGAAATTATGTTTTGCAGAACTGTTAAATGCCAAAATGTAAGCTGTTGCTCAAGGATTTAGGGGAAGGCATCAGAACAGGGTATAGAATTAATATAGGAACTTTGTGTTGTGATACTGGCTCTTAAAGAATCTGTCACAGGGCTGCCAGGTTTCAGTTATGTCCTAGATGGCTCAGTCTGAGCAGTTGTAAATTTGCTCAGAAACTTCTGAAATTAGATGCAAAATTAGAATGACAGCTTGGCAGGAAGAGTTGCAAGGGTCTGTTACTTGTCTGGTTTTTAGTGAATAATCTGATGTCATTTCATTGAGAATAAAATATATTAATTTCATGGAAAAGTTCAGCTAAAATATTTTGCTGATGTCTACAAGTGAGGAGATTTGCTGTATTCTTTTGGGATAATGTCAGTCTGGCTCTAGATAGTACCTGGAGGATTTCTCTAACTCCACATCATTGTCAATAATTTCAGATTGCTGTACTGTTTATCAGCTGCTGGCCAGCTTGCAGTGTAAATGCAGTTTTTCCCACACTGTGGATCCAAGATTCACTGGTCTTGGATTCACAGTGTACTTTTTTCAGACTGACTTGATACAGTGGTTCTATTTTATTCCTTTTTACTCTCTTTAATTTAAAGTAGGAGCTGCATGAAAACATACTTTCCTGCTTCAACTTTTCCTTCCGTTTTCCTCATTAATTAAATAGAATTTAATTTCTCAGCTCACAGTATTTCTAGGAACAGCTGGAATCTGTGTCTAGTCCTAGTCCTTCTCTTGCACAGTGCATGTTACCAGATGTTTCAGTAGAAGTTACAGGAAAACCAGTAGTGGACAATTACAGAAAAATGTACCTATGGGAGACATTTATTGTGGGCTACCTGATACTGAATTTTCTTTTTACACTCAGCTATTCTCACCTACAATTTTTTATCCTGCTCAAGAAAGCTGTAGATGTTATTTTTCTTATAATGACTCGAGTGGTAATTTATGGCAACAGCCTCCCCAGATTCTTAACTGTGGAATACCACATCCCAATTTTTTTTAGACTGTGTTTTTGCTTTAAAAAGATTTCTTTCCAGAATCAGAAATAAAAGCAGTGTTTTCCTGTCTCACTCTCTCAGGCACAGGGAACAGGCATTACCATCCAGGACTGAGTTACGTGTGAGACTAATCCTTGCACCCTGTTTGGTGAAGGTGCTACAGTTTATTTGTGTGCCTATTGCTGTGTCTAACCAGTCAACAGAACTTGGTGTGTCAAAGCTCTTGCATCCCACAGATAATAGTGGAAATCGAATATTCTCATTTTAAGATGAAAATTCTAATACACATAACGTAGGAAAGTGAGAATAACTGAGATACAAAGGTACAAAATGCAGTTTTTCCTAATATATTACATTTCTGTCCTCTCAAGACCAGCCTGTTTTTTTACTGGAAGGCCAGTTGAGCTTTAGTTGCCTCAGAGACAACAGATGATTTTCTGGGGGCAGCAAGGTCAAGTGCTGCCTGTCCTGGTTTCTGTCCAGTACAGTATTTCCCTGCACTCTGCCTCCAGTTGACCCTACACTTACTTTCAAATGTCAGTCTTTTCCATCCTCCCTACTTGACCAGAACTTTTGAAGAGACTGATTAGAGTTCAAGTGCACATTAGCAAGAGTGGCTGTAAATCTACAAAATACCAGTCTTGCTTAAAAAATTGATATATAGAGCAAACTCTTAAAAAAATGCCCAAAACTTTTATACATAAGCACAGCACAGGATGTGCCATGTCTTTAATAATCCTGTGCATTCCACACTCTTTTCGAAGAAGGAAGGTAGCACAACATGCCAGAGCCTTGAAGGGACAGAAGGACACATAACAAAAGGATGGCTGTTGCTTGGGTCTGAAAGAGGTGATTATACAGTGGGGAGAAAAAGTTGGACAGTTAAAGTTGCTGTGTAAAAGTCCTCGTTATTATATCATGTCATAAAGCCAAAAATGTTCCATTGCAACAGCACATACAGTGCCCTTGTCTGGGGAAATGTTTTGGGGACAAAAACTTGCCTCTGGCAATTGCCCTTTTTATGGTCATTGTATGATTTTGCCTTAATTGGCATAAAATACATGTACTGGAGGTCAAAATTATCCACTCAGCTCTGGTTGTCTGTCTCGGTTTCTGAAGGAATCAGGAATCACTCAGCATTTTCATTAGTTTGACACCAATATGAATTTAAAGCTTTGTTTTTCTGAAGAGGGATTGTCCTGGGTTCCCTGAGATTTTTTTTTTACCTGCATTTCTGTCTGGAATTAACCTGGAGTTTTAAAGTTTGCAAGCCTATGGGTGTTCATTCTTGTTTAATTATATGAGTCTTGCCTATTCCATTTATCAAATCAGCAGCATACTTCCTTGTTTTTTTTTTCCTTTTCCTGAGAAATTCATGCATGCAATATATCCTTGCATGGAAGGTGAATGTGACAATAACAGCATGTTTTTAGTTGAGTTGATGCCTTAACTTTTAATGCTAACTTTTCTTGGCTGAGCTTGTTCTTAACCTTTCATGTTTCCCATTTTAACTTCAGCACTGGGATTTTTATAAGAAGTGATGGCTTTAGTATGGCAGAGTCCCTCTTCCCTCTATCCATTTATTCAAATGGAGAATGAACTGGACAGCTTGGAGTACAGTGGAGGAAGGGAAGCAGCACACCAGATAGTAAACAAAAGGATTTCACCTTCATTTGCTAGATACCTTCCATTTTCTTGGCCAGGCAGAGAGACACTGGAACAATGAGGTTTCCTTTATAATAATTATTAACCTTTTTTGCAGTCTTCAGAGCCTCTTTATTCTCACTCCTCCCTCCTTGTAACTGAGCAAGCTCAAATGTCCTTCTGGAGGTCAGGAAGGGAATATTTCATTTGAGATCCAACTAACAGAGACCTGTGATGTTTTGTCATAATTTTTCTCCATCCCAGATAGAAAAATAGGTTTAAAAAAACCCACAAACCAGCAAACAAGAATAATAATCTTTAAGGTGCTCTCTGAAGGAGCTATTCTTCCAAAGACCAACTCATTTACTGAGCATTGCAGGTATGTGTGGCTGTGCCTTCAGTGATGTCACGTGAGGTGCATTTTGTGTGCTCCAAGTTCTAACGCTTCGTTTGGCTTTGCCTTGCCTTCCCTGCCCCAGGTCTGTGATCTGTCCTTCAGCCTGAAGAAGATGCTGATCCGCCACAAGCTGACCCACAACCCCAACCGACCCATGGCAGAGTGCCAGCTGTGCCACAAGAAGTTCACAAGGAATGACTACCTCAAAGTGCACATGGAAAATGTCCATGGGGAGACTGACAGCTGATTACGGCCTCGGGGAGAGGAATGGATCCAAAGCGCTGCATTTGAACATGTACAGACTCCAGGCTTTTCCCCTGGCTTGGAGGAATAGTCAGGAGAAACAACTGGAATGTGATTTTTTTTTTCCCCCCCTCCACTTTTTAAAAAATACGCTAGTAGAAAAAAAAACCAAAGATGTTCACCTGATTTATAACATGACTTGAAAATAAAAAGTTGAAGATAAAAGAACTTGGGGAAAATTTTTTATCTTTCTTTGAAAAAAGAAAAAAGGCAAAAAAAAAGCTTTCAGCAAACTTGTCTTTGTTAATTACATCCCTAGAAACGTAGATATTAATAGCATTACCTGGGAATTCTGGACACTTGCAACTGAACCCTTGGCTGTCTGCAACTGTATTCCTGTATCTAAGCTACAAGGCTCCATTAAAATTATTTAATGTGAAACCACACAGAATGTGTCATTCCAGTTGATTGCCGATTGCATCCAGGCTCATTTTATCCGTGTTGTAATTCTGCATTTTGTTGTAATGTGATTTTGTCTCATTTTATTTACAGCTTTCTCATTGCTATATGAAAGTCATTAACTTGAATTGGTTCTCAAGGTGCCAAAATGTATGAGTACAGAAGCTCTGGAATTCTGTCAGCATAAAGTGTGAGATAGAGGAGGATTTATTTCTTCTGCTTACATGAAACAAGAACTAAAGTGAAAACTTTGAGCAATTCAGTTTAAGTGCTGTATTCATACTCCTCATTGTGGCTGGCAAGGCAAGTGGAAAGACATCTTACCAACGTGGCTTGAGCAGCTCAGTTGCTGAGTTAACATGTACTTGATTTCCTGGTCAGCAGCTGGTTCTTCCTGCTGAATCAAATGCCCTGGATTTCTTCATCCCACTTGACCACCTTTTTTTTTTCCCCTCTTATTTGTCTTCATGAGCACTGGGAAAAATACTGCTTTACTACTAAGTAAAAATCAAATTCTTGTTATCAGGGAGTTGTTTACTGCAGAAAACTCTTCAAAAGAGTTCCCACAGGCCCTCTCATACCAGCCTGATAACCAAGAAATCTTTATCTACAAGGACAGTAAAACTGTAACTTCAGAGGGTTACAGTGAAATTCCTGAGTTATCAGCAGTTAATATTAAGGCTCTGGCATTAGCAAACTGTTCATACTCATTTTGGACCTGTCAGTGTTTTGTAAAATGTACTTGCAGTGGGACATTTTGCTTCTAGATTTCATGGGAAAAGAATTCGGCTTCTTTCTGAACTGCAGGAGGGGTGTTTATGTGAAATGAACAGCATAGTTCTTTATCTCGGGGTAGATTCTACTCAAATCTTTTTATCACGTGGCACATTTGCTACTCAGAAGAGCAAAAAAAGTATTATACAGTAACAGTTGAATATTTTATTGCATTTAGTTTGCCTGTTGAAATGCATATGCTTAATTGTTTTAAAATTGTATAGGATTACTGAACATTTTGGGGGAAAAGTGGGATTATAAGTAATTCTCTTATTTGTGAGAACCACCTATGTGTAAAAGCATGCTAAGTCTTCATGGGACTTTTTGCTTCCTGAGAGGGACATGAAACCTGGAGACTTTGCCAGTTCCATACAAATAATTTGTTCCTATAAATCCAGTGTATTGTATGTGTGAAAGACAGATATAAACATTATGAAGTGGAGTAGACAATAGTTCCTCTCCTTGTTAATGGAGATTTTGTTAGAATTTATCAGAACAGTGTATTTCTAAGTCCAGAGGACTTTATAAAAATTAATTTAAGTGTTGAGGTAGCAAAAGCAACCAGTAGCAGATACTGAGATGTGAGGTGGTGTTTTAGCTATATTTTCGTAATTATGTGCAAGGAGAATTAGGTTGGTGACTTTTTTGACACATCTGGGTGACTTTTTTTTGTTGTTGTTTGTCTTTTTGACATCAATGAAATCAAGAATTCAGTCCTGGAAAAACCAAGATTACAGTTCTTTATATTTTTCTGTCTGTATATTTTTCCTTCTTCCATTTGGTTGATACAAACTAAGGCATGGAGGACAGCAGGAGGGAAAAAAACCACTAAAAAAAGAAAAGAATTCAGAAGTGAAGGTTTCCTAAGCAGTTTTTGAGGAACAATGCTATTAAAAACCAAAGAAGACAGGGGTTTTTTTGAAAGAAAAAGGATCATGTGATATAGTTAAATGTTTTGCATGGGGGTTTTGCCAGAGATTTTTGCTTCAAAGTTATTACATGTTTAGGATTAATAACTGCTTTTGGGAAAAATAACTAATTGCTGAAAGTCAACAACTAAAGAGAAGAATGTACCTTTGTTTTAATTATTTCTGGATAAGTGACTATATATATATATATTAAGATTAATCATGCTGTGTGTAATCAACAGCAGCAGTTAAATAATTGCAGCTTTGATCTTGTTAATGGCTTCAGTAGAAGAAAGGATGGACAGGATCCATGTGGGAGTGACAGAGCTCCGTGGGAACACCAGGAGTATGTGCAGGAGGCTGAAGCCCTGCTCCAGGTGAGTGTCTCTTCCATCATGTCCTCCAGGAACTTTCCCTTTGGGCTAAAGCAGCTCCTGCAGAGCCAGCACCTGGCTCAGCACCTGAAGGTGTTGCCATGGCAAGAACTTCCCTGTTCTTTCCGTGAGGGCCTGGAATTTCTCACAGTCAGGGGTAATATGTTTCAGATTACTGAAATCACGGGCTGTGTAATTGATTTTACATGCAATGCAGACTTCCCATTATGCAATATATTTGTATTTGATCATAGCCTTCTTAAAAAAAAAAGGCACAAACCAAAGAAACAGAAAGAAAACATACAAACCATCAAACCCTTCTTCTTTGAGTAAAAATTTCCACTGAGAGCCTCCCACTTGGTATTGCCTTTGGGAAAAATAGAGGATGTTCACTTCACCTGATTTTGAGAAATGATAAACTGAAACCTGTTGGTTTAAAGGTAATTGTTAATTTTTTTAGTGTTGTAGGTTGGTTTGTTAATCATCATTTATTAAAATACCGACTTTTCCATAGTAAGTTGTACCTTACTTAATAACATGAAAAGCTAGAGAGAGAGATGTTCCTGAAGTAAAGTGTAGTCACTGCCATTTTAGAAGGCTGTGATTCTTTTCCCTACTTTGTATCATTTTCTGCAGATCATAACATTCCATTTGTTCTCTTTATTTTTCCATTACAGTTGGCCCCTCTTGGAGAGAACTCGATCTCTGGTGTTGGAAACAGCGGCAGTCTCACTAGTTCCTTTTGCTTTTCATCCTGATCAGATGTATGGCCAAAAGGTGATACAATTTATTAATGTGATAAATATCCTTTCATTTGCTAACATTACAATTCTGGTTTGTCTGTATGACTGAAGGACTTGATGCATCCTTTATTTTAAACTATCAAGTCCTAATTAGAAATCAGATCAAGGAGGAAATGGTGTAAGTTAACGTGTGCCAGGCATTTCATGTTGTTTTAAACTGCACCCTTTAATGCTCTGCTTATGTGTAAGTACCAGTGCTGTTATTCTTCAAAGATCTCTGATTATATTTTAATATTTTAGTTTAAAAGATAGAGCATGACTGTCCCTCTAAAGTATCACTTTGAGTGGAGGAGCTCAGTGTCCTGCTGTCAGTGTGTGAACAGAGTACAGGAAAATGTTTTCAGTTCAGTCACATGCTCATGGCACTGAAGTGTTGGGGTTCTCTTCCCAGTGAGAGTTGAAATTTGCTTATTTGGTTTTTTAGGCAAGTGTGAGCTCAGAATACAGCAGCACTTAGAGCTGTAAAGCTGTGTTCTTCAACACACTTGAATTCTGACAGCTGACTTTTGTCCCTTGTATAGTCTGTGGCACATAAAGAAGATGGAGTAATTGAAGCCGAAAAGTTCTCACTGATAAACAGTTTCCTTGACCTGGAAAATTATCCATTGAATGTTTCAACCTGGGACTGCCAGTCTTAATTTTATTTAATTTAGTTATTGTCTATTTTATGAATCTCTTTTATCCCCTGTCCCCTTTCCCTTGTAATCTGTTGCTGAACCTGTAGAATGCTGTGAGCAAGGGCAGAGTAAACTGGCAAGCTCAGTGTTTGCAAAGTGTTTGCTGCTCACTGTCCCCGAGCCCTCTTTGTTGTGCTCAAGTCCATGCCTGTGGCTTTGCTGCCATCAGCTCCCTCCCATGTTACACCAGGAGTGGGATCAGAGGCTGTGCATGGTACACGAGCTGGCACCACCCTCCAGTGACAAGGAAGCGAGGGGGAAACACCCATCCATGTCACTCGATGGTCCAATTGTCCTCATGGGCTCCAGCTGAGGTAGGCAAGACAATATCCATGGATCTCCATCACTGCATGTGTCCTGGGCCTGAGCACCTCAGAACAATCTAGATAGTGAAGTGGAGAAACAACAACAAAACCACTTAATGCCTGGCTTGGTGGTAGAAATATATGCAGGAATGTTTTGATGCCCTCCTTGAAATTGGAATTAGTATTCAATTTAGGAAAGACAAAAGTAGTAAGAGTTGCCCCCTAGGTTTTTGAAAGGGTGTGGTCTCACAAGCCTTTCACAAACAGGAATATGTGCAAATGCATAAACTGTTATATAGGTCAGATATATAAAAGGCAGTCTAGAATGGAAAGGTCACACCACACTTCTGTAGAGCTCTGAAGCCCAGTTCTGTGCCTGGCCCTGGAAATTAGCAGAGTTTAACTAAAGACTGGAATTTAATTCTGTTGAGGTTTTCCTTAATAGGATGTCTTGGTAAGCAGGGACTCCCTTCTGTACAAATACAACCAGAAAATGTTCCAGTTCTAATTTGGTATTTCTTTTGTTAAAAACAAACTTAAGAATAGCAGTGAGACAAAACCATGACCTTTTATGAATAAGTTACGCTGGTTCTATGTAAGATAAATTTCCCATAAGCACCTTGATCTCAAACAAATACATGATCAGCTGTGGAGTTTCAGCTGTTGAGCAATGCAGTTAAACGGCTGTACTTCAAATATCATTGATCATGTGTTCATAACCTTCAGCTATAAAATCCCTGAAGTAATGGAAGTGTCTCTTGGCATGTTTGTACAGCATCAGGTACATCCAGCAAGTAGTAAACTGGGAGTAACTGGTTCACAATTTTCTTATTCCATTTGTTGCATGCGAAGCACATGTTCTTTGCTGAACAGTAATCCAAGAGAGGTTGTTTTCGGTTCTCTTTTTCTTTGAGAAGGACATTCAGCATAAAGGAACCATTAATAAAAGTTGTTTGGGGATTTTGTGGTTTTGGAGTTTTTTGGTTATCCTTCTACAAGGCAAAGACTGTAAGCCCTTAAATCCACAGGTTCATTTCCAGTTTAACAGCTGTTCAAACAAAACTAGGAGGAAGTGCTACAACAGGTAAGGTTGCTGCTGGATCAGAGACCTCCACTGCAGCATCAGCCAGGTTAACTCTTTGGTACTAATACTGGGATCATTTTCTGTGTCATGCCTGAGACTTTAAAATATTCTTTAATACACTTTATCTGCCAAATTCAAGGTAGATCATAATCCTCTTTGCGAGAGACAAGAATCACCAAAGTTGTTTCATGAAATCATATCTTGTTCTAAATATTTTAAAACATTCAAGCCCTTTTGTCTGGTATAGTCTGACTTTTTAACATAGGTCAATTCTACTGTGATAAAACTGAGAAGGATTGGTCTCTTTAGTGTCTTCTATATCTGTATGCAATTTTTTCAGTTTCATGGGAGGTACACTGGGGATTGAATCTGCTGAGATGAAATAATAAAAGCCCTTTGGGCATGGAAGAAAAAATTCGTCATTACAGATCTCAGTTTGTTTTCTTCCTTTGTCACTTAGAACTATTAAAATTATTAAAAACTTTGAATAATAAAACTAAGGATGAAAATAGCTATTTAATCAGATTCAATCTAGAAGATGCAAGAGGAGGATGAATTATTAAATTAAGATACACTAATCTTAACAAAAACACAAGATGGACACTGTTTTGTGTTTGCTTATTGGAACTTACTGTTTCTAACCAGGGCCACTTGCTGCCTTTCCTTCTGGTATTAAGCCCAGAGTTTAGTTTCTAACTAAATCTTGCCAGATGACAGCTTATGGAGAGGACATTTTCTACTGTTTTGCTTTTACAGAAAGAAAAGGTTGTTGTATTACTCAGTTATTCTGGGCAGAGGGTGCCAAGGCCTGAACTTTCATATCCTTCCTTGTGATTAGAGCAGCCTTGAGCCATGTAAGGACACCTTCTGTGAAATCTCTTCCTATGCTTTTGTTTTCTCTACTCACTCTGTGTGTCTGAGAGCAAGTCCTGCAGTTTTGAGTGACTTGGGCTAAAAGTCTTTCTCAAATGAGTGCAATGGAAAGTTTCCTCTGCAGTGAGGGTGCTTGTTGGTAAAACAGGCAGGTGAGGTTATCCCTTTCTAAACTAACTCCTCAGCCATATCCAAAATACTTTGTGGGATGACAGGACTAGGCTTAGCTCTTAATATACAACAAGACAATGAGACCAGTGAGTCCTCTGTTGGAGCTATGAATGAGACCTGCAAACCAAAGTTTCTGTAAATTCTCCTGCCCACTCCTTTACAGTGCAGCAGGGATGGCTGGAAGCAGTGATTCTTCTCCTTGATACTTTTCATCAGCTTAGCAGTCATAGTAGGAGAAATAAGCTTTGAATGTGGCTTAGCATTCATATGAGCATTGGTGTAGAAAAAAACTATGAAGTCAATATTTTGATTTCTTTTTTTTTCTTTTTTTTTGTTCTCCTGGTTCTAAAAATCAGTCTGTAGAAATTAGGCCTTCTGTGCCACCACAAAACTGAACATCACTCAGTCAATCACTGGAGAGGTGGCAAAGGGGCTGCCTTTTGGTTAAGAGTTAGCTGTTCTCAGTCAAAGATAAACTACTGTCATCCTTCTTTGATTTCAGTCCAGTAACTACCAATTCACTATGGATGACGAAAAAGGTTCTATTTTCTGAGTCATATTAGCATTATGTATAGTAGTATATCTTTATCTTTTAAGATTAGCTCATGATTGGATTCCTTTTATAAGACTGACAGGAGAAGATGGTATTTAGCCATTCAGTCACGTATCATTCAGCAATATTAAAATGCCCTCAGTAAGCAGAAATATGGCTCCTAGCCAGCAAACAACCAGTTTCCAGTTAAATGTTACAAGGCAAGATTTTTCCAGAAATAGAAAATTAATAGTCAGATTGTGGAGCCCTTATTGGTGATTGTAAATTGTTACTCCTGAGCATAGTACTGATCATTGTGTCAAGTGAATACATTTATTAAACCTAAAAAGCTTAACATGTGTGTGTTCCCCAGCAGACTTGTTCATAATTGCTGGTGACTTCCCCTGTGAATATAAAAGCCCAGTCAGTAGCCAATCCTGTAATTACAACTTTCCTATGATTAACTCTGCTGTTTCCTAAATTAGAGTCTGGCAGATTCTGCTCAGGATATGGGTGACTGTCATGTCCGCAAGGATGTTGTCCATTTTAGCCACAGTTCATCTCTCTGTCAATAAAGGATAAATACTTAAATGTTTTGCTTCAAAAGGTATTTGCAGAAAGATAAAAACAACTTATGAAGGCTCCTACTCTTAAAGAATCTGGGGCTACATATTTGCTGTGCCCTCAAAATGGCTGTGGCGTTTGGCTTTGCTTTTTCTGAAAGCACATCCTGGCTGGATAAACTGCTTTTGCCATCTCTTTTTCCACTTGGTGTTCCTCATGCTATAATTTGAGAAGGCCCAGACATAAAGAACAATATTTTCTAGAAACCAAGCAAAATAGATCAGAGATGAATCCTTGGGTCTGTGTTTCATTTCAGGCTTACCTTGGGTGAATCCACAGCTGCTGTAGGTTTTGGCAATATATCCTCTGAGAAAATGTAAAATGTTTTCTTGTTCTCATCTTGTACTTCCTTAACTTTGCTTTGAGAAGTTGATTTATACTCATGTTAGAAAAAATGACTATACTAAATACAACAAGTGTGTGGTTGTGGAGTTCACAGTTTACAGCAGGCACAAGCAATATATTTAAATTTAAAAGTTGACATATGTATGCACGCACAGATCAGAATGTGAACACTGTAAGAAAGACATGTCTTGTATTATTAATTAAGCCTTTCACAATGACTGAACAAGACAAATCAGCTCCACTTTTATATTGGAAAGGATGAAAACCTGCTCTGGTCAAATTCTTCTTAAAGAAACAAACCAACAGGACCAAACCAAACCACACATATTTCAGGTCTTGGGCTTCTTTTCATCTGCTGTCTATGTGTGTCTTCTTTACACTCATCAGTTTACCTGTGTGCCTGCCCTCTTGTGGATTTTAAGTGTATTAAGTGCTGTAGATTTTATTACCCAAGTTTTAAGGTCTTTGTGATGATCTTATAACTAATTTGCATTATCTAAAACAAAAAGGGTCATATGTGTTATAGGATTCTTGTGCCTTTCTTCTGAATGCATTATTTGACTAAAAGAATTGTTCTACCTCCACCCTGTGGTTTGGGAAGTTCTTTTGTTCTGTTTCTAAGCTGGATTTGTCAAGCTTAGCTGCCAAATCTTTTCCATGTCGCTCTCATTCCCCTACTGTCACACAACTGCTCTTCAAATTCGACTGTCTCCAGAAACCCTGAATAGAAAGGTAATGACAAGGCATATGAAATACCACTGATTTATTCAAAGCTTTAGGGACTTTTTCTAAGGTCGTAAGGTGAACAGATCAGAGCCTTCTACAGCATAACACTCTGCCAATGCCACCTGTAATTTCTATCTAAAACATTGCTGCGTGTGCAGAAGTAGTAAATTGCTTCAAAGCTGGAGGCCAGGGATCAGTCCTGTGCTGAATGCATCCAGGAGGATTAGTGTGTGTAAGCCTGCAAGGTAGAATATAGTAAATAACATAAAAATGGAAATCCAGCCAACACTTTGCTGTGTTTTTAAGCCAATGCAGTTTTGAATTTTGCTACAGAACTAAGAGAAAGATGTGTGTGATGTTCCCAGTGTGCAGCTGGGAACAGAAAAACTCAGCTAGTGTAGAATGACCTATCAGGCAGTATGGCTGTGTCAACACAAAACACTTCAGAGAGCCTCTTGGATTAGATCTTGTGAAACACAAACAGCCAAAGGACAAGGAAGGAGAAATGTATGGCGTGGGGCCAAAGTTGGGAATTAAAAAATTAATGGGAAAAGTGGATTCTTGAGCAGAACTTTGAAAGAGGTTGCTGGTTTCCTCTCACTGTCCAAGGTGCTGATGGCACCTGAGAGTCGCAGACAGGCTCTGCATCACAACGGTGGGGACCTTTCTTCTGGGACCAGTAAACCTGTGGGGAAGGTGGAGGCAGAAGCTTGTTCTTATGAGTAGTGAGACAGGAGATAGAAACAGAGTGATAAAGTTGTGGAAGTAGGTTTATGCCATTTCTTTGGCAGAGATCTCCTGGACTCTATGCTGCTGTCACGCTGTGACATGTATGGAAAGAAAACATTGCTAGTTGTGTCTGATATTGTTTGTATTTGACAGTGCAGACCATTTACATTCCTTGCTGTCCTTCTGTCCTGTGCTTTTAATTTAAGGCTGTTTTTGTTATCCTTCTTGCTAAGTAACAATTTACTTTGGAAATGTCTTGGGAGTTTTTGTGAAGTGCTACTTATTCTGAATTAGTGATAAAACCTTCTCCACATATTTTAATGCTGACAACAAATTCCCTTATTCTGCCAACATAACATTCTTATTTTGCTGAAAAAAACAGTCTCTTGCTCGTTTTTGCGTCTCAACTTTCAACTCTACTAAATCTTTCAGTCACTTCTCTTTACATCTTTATTTTCAGCACATATAGGTAATCTGCAGGGTCTTAAGTTGTTTTAGCTTGGGTCCATTGTGGGACATTAATATAGCCTTGACAAGGTCCATGGTGTGGAACGTTGTGGTCCACAACCCCAGTAAAGCAGCTGGGGGAGCGGAGCCGTGTCTGACGTAAGGCACACAAAAACCTGGATCCCGCCAATTAATCACGGCCCGCTGCCGACAAACGAGTGACAGTAATTGATGCAGCCCTTTGAGAGACAATCTGGAACCACTGCAACCTGGGAAAGCTCATTCATTTCTGTTCCTTTGCTGAGTTAGGGGTGAATAACAGCCCTCACTTAATTGCTGCCCGGCGTTGCTTCGTACGGTGACAGTGTCAGTGACAAGCCAGGAAGTCAGAGTCTAGTTAGAGCAGTGTCTGGCTAAGTCTGCTCTACATTCTGTGCAACTATTGATGTTTTCTTTTCACTATATTGGCTGCCAAAGGGCCGATGCACATACATCTGAAGTGCATTTGAATGCCTAAACTTGTTCTGTTAGGTTTTCAGATTGACAGTGTGTAATTATCAAAATGTTTTCGTTATTTATATTATACTCTTAGGCTGGAGTGTCAGGATTTCTAAGATGCCCCATGGAGTGCAGCAATAAAATATGTGCAGTCTGACTAGATCTGATTTTTGCACTCCGTGCTTTGTTTTAGGTGACTTTGTCTGGCTCAGGGTAAAGCCAGAAGGTCTTATGGCTGTAAGAAAATGTCTGACTGTTTTAACAGGCATTGTGCCAGACCAAGGCAACATATATTCCAACTGTCTGTGCTAAGGTCCTGCTTGCTGAGTATTCCTTTTCTTGACAGCAGGGAGGGAAATCAAGGCTCAGCCCAGAATCCCAGAACAAAGAGAGATTTCTGCTGAATTTTCTCTCCAGTAGGCAGTGGCTGCTTCCATCACATTGAGCAAACTTTTCTTCCAGAACAACAATAGCCTGCCTTGGTTATTACTGGAGTGAGGCCAAAATATTTCACTTCAGTGCAATAATATTGTTACAGCAAAAGAGCTGCTGAATGGAACCTGCTTGGACTGTCATATTTGTGGGTTAGGGCCACCTCCTACCCAGTTTTGCTTTAGGTCTGCTGTAATTATCAGGCTGGCTAAGATAGTATTCACATCCCTGTTACTCCTGAATATGTTCTCTGACAGTTTCCTTTCCTTGCTTTCTCACCTCTTTGCTGCTGCAGCAGAACTGGTGTCATCCCCAGGTGAGAAAAGGAGGAGGTACCAGGCAGGGGTGACATAAATAGCTGTGTGGGAAGATGGGTGAGTAGGAGGAATGTTGAGGGCTTCCAGCTCGTTGCTCTGGATGTTGCATTACGGAGAAGGACAGCTCATCAGGCAGTAACACTGGATAAAGGAACTGGCATGAGGGCAGACCTCCGTGGACTGTAGGAAAGAGGATTTTCTGCAGTTGTCTTGTAATATTCTGCTGGCATTTTCAGAAGAAGGAAGAATTGCTCCTACTTTATGGACCTGGGAACTGGAGCACAAGGCAGTTCATTGCCCTACTTGCTGATAATCCAAACATTTGCATCTTTCATTGACTGGAACAAGACCTGCAGAAATTTAGGACCTCTGTGAACCAAACTGATTTCCCAACCTCTGTAGTGATTCAGTGACAGAACAGAGTGGATGTCTAAGTGTAGATGTGAGGAGGGGAAAAGAGAAAAGCTGCTAATGGATCTTGTATTTCCTTACTCTAGAATCCCTTGCAGTGGCTCTGGCAATTTAGATCTTCCTAGCTAAGAACTGCACTTCCTCTGTGGCCACAAATGACAGATTTTTTTTTTTTTTATGCTTCATTTGGCCATATTTGCTTTTTGAACACAAATTTACCTCCTTGGAGCCTGAAGTGTTTCCTCACACTATTCTTGTTGCTCTGATATTGCAGTGCAGTGGCTGGAATAACCAGTGAGAATGTGCTGGCAACAGGCTATTAACATTGTTTTTCTCTAGCAGAAATGGACAAAAAGTGGGGCTTTGCAGGGTAGGATGTGTAAACTTAGGAGAGAATATGTCAGTCTAGGAATAGAGCAGATGAGATGCACAAGGAACTCATTTGATCTAAGTTGAGGTGGTTTTCATGTGAAATAGAGGGAACTTTAGCTGTTGCAGAAGTCCTGGCACATGTCAGGAGTGTTTCCTTGGAAGATTTTACCGTTGTGTTCTCAATTCCACTGAACCTTTTCTTGCATTTTTTTCTTGGAATAGATTAGGTATGATCCCAAATCTGTTTCCCTCTTAGTCTTTTTTTTCCCTCTTTGCCTTTTCCCTTCAGGTTATTCTTGCTGTTGCACATGTCAACTTTTCAACGCTTCCTTTCCTGGCCATCTTTCTCTGTGTTTAGATCTTTCTCCAAGAAATCTGGAAAGATGCATTCATCTATTTTCCTTCCAAGCACAAGAACAAAAGTGCAAAATGAGTGGTGTATTCCCTGCTGATTTCACAACTTGAACCAATATTTTTCCCAGTGTTTTTGCAGGCTTTCTCCAGAGGCACCTGCCAGATCTTGATCCCTGCTCAAACTCCCAGTGCTGTGGCTGTGCACTGCTGTGGATTACTAGGATAAGATGTGACCTAGGAAAATGTGACTGCCAGTGGTAAAAGCAGGAATGTTTTTCTGTAAAGGAAAGTTAACACTTTCTTTGCATCAGAGTTTTTTCTAACGTGAGTAATTATGCAGAGCTCAAGATACCAGAACATAGTTTTGTAGGGATCTTTGACACGCCTTGTAATGTATTTTTAACTTTGATGCAATGCAGTTGTCACTATTACCTGCAGTAAAATATGCCTATTTTACTGAACTGCTCAAATACTGGGTTTTTTTAAATCACATTTTTCTGACATTTTCAGAGCTGCATGAACAGAGGCAGCCAGTCAGCATCGTTAGGCTCATTCAGAAGAGCACTGGAGACTGGCTGCTTGTGATTCTGTGTCCAAGCAGAAACTGGGAACACAGATATCAGGATACTTGGTTCCTTACTACATTTGTAGTTATCCAACATCTGAGGATTTCTGGAAGAAGCATAATGAAACCCACAAGCATTCATGAGAGAAGGAGATGTTGTGTCAGATGACAAGGTGTCAGGTCCCTCAGTTTGTACCTGAAACTAAGTGTGGCTCCACGTGGAATGTGATTTTGGTTTTTTTCTCAATATGATAATAGTTCATTACTATGCTAAATAATTTTCATTTGGGAAAATGTATTTGCTGAGTGATTTGTGCACTGAAACCTCACTGTCAATTGAAAATGTTACTCTAAGAGCTACAGTTTTATTTGATGTGTGCACTGTGGTCTTCTGCTTGCTCTCTTTCGCAGCCTGGGGTGCTATTTTTACTTTCTAGTGTAACTAGTTAGTTATTCCAAACAGTGAGCTTACAGTTTAGATCAATAGTTAAGAAAAATGAAGATAAATACTGCTTGTAGTTTGTGGTTGATAAATGACGAATGAAATAATGGATTGGCCCTACCATGCTCTGGAGGCTGTGGTAAAGCTAAAATTGAAGCTATTCTGAGTCAGCTGTTAGTCTGGACTCTTTGAGAAGAGTTTCAGCTGCACAAGATGGTTTTTTATACAGAGTAGTTTGGATGTCACCTAACAAACCGAGTTCTCTTCTTGTTCTGACATGAACAACCAAGATTTCCTCCTTTGCTGGCAGACTTCATTAACTCTGTGGCTTTTTTAATCACCCAAAATAGCCTCCACGTTGTTGGAGTGTCCTTACTAGTAGGAAACATGACCTTCTCTCTGATACTGGGCCATCAAAAAGAATGTAGTAAATTTTAATGTGTTTGTAATTTAGCCAGCATTTACATGAAGGAAAACAATGATCTTCTTGTTATGGAGATCATTAATGAAACATCAGCACTGGTCTGCAAATGCTACCATGTTGTGATCCAGCTGAAAAAACAGCCTTGTGTAACTTGAGGACGTTGCATAACACAGGAAGTGGAAAAACAAACTGAATTTTCAGTGGTTGTTTACATTTTAACTAGATCCCAGTGAAAAGTCTACAGTGAATAGCTTTTTGAGTAATTTAACTTCTCTGTCCTCTGAAGGAATATCTGTGAGGCTGACTATGTTCCTTCTCGCCTGCTCAGGGCTGGTATTTGTGGTTGCCTTTCTCAGCGTGTTAATGTGCTGTTTGAAATTCAAACAGCGTTAGGTTTCGGCTCGGTCACGTGGCACCCTTTGTGTTTCCTATTGGAGAAGGAGACGAGTCCTCGGTGGGTTGGGATTTGTAGGTTATTCAAAATTCATCTTCCTTGTGCAGTCAGGCATGGAACTTGGAAATTTGCTTCCCAATTAGTCTCTTGAAAGATAAAAGCAGCAAGTCACGTGTTCCACTGAACTCATGGGAACATAATCATTTACAGAACTTACTTGATATTTTTTATCTAACTGTAGTTTCAATGCCAGTGCATTCAAGACAAACTCATTTCGCTCCAGTTCTTCAGTTCTGTCTCACTGTAGAAAGGCAAAAATTGCAAAACTCAGCAAGATTTCAGAAGGAGGCAGCCAGTCAAAAAACTCTGCAGCTATTTCTTATAAGGGCTGCCATTTTCAAGTGTTAAATTCCCATGAGGACCAAGTGTGATCTGAGCCAAGGTTTTGGCATTCAAGTCTGGAACGTTTGTTAACAGCTTTAAAAGTTGATACTTTTAAACAGAGATTTTTTTAGGGTGAGTTACAGCCCGTGGAAGTGTATCTTGTTATAAAGTTTCTGAAGCAAATTGCATCCAGGTAAAAATTGAATTTAAAGACTGAAAACTCAGAGATCTGAACTGCAGAATGGAACTGTCAGCTCTTGTTATGAGTGGTGTGTAAACTAACATATGCACAGAGTTCAGGAGAGTTATGTTGACTTTCTCTTAGTAGAAGATCTGATTCTGTGACCCAGTAGAAGGGGCACAGACATTGTTGGCCAAAAAGAGATTGCTTGGCATTGCCCTTCAGATTGATATTGTCCTACATGTGAATTATTAATGGATAGAATTGTGAATTGTATTTAGTGGAAGGCAATGGATATCACTGCTGTAAGCCGTGGGGCTAACCCAACACACTCAGCCTGTATTATCTGCTGTCTTAAACTATGTAATATTCCATTTGCATTAAGTACTGTGGTTTATTTGATCAGCAGAGCTCTCCCATCTCTCCCATCCCTGCCCCTTAAGCCACAGATGCAGCAGTGGCTTTTCAATTGAGTGAGGACACCATACAATTAATGGTTGCCTGGGGATTATTATTTGGATTTGGTTTAACTTAAAATTTGGCTATGTTTTTGTAATTTTTTTTTCCTTTTCCCCCATGTGAGAAAAATCTGCTTTTGATATATATTGTTGCCCACATATTTAAAATATGTGACAATATGCAAACTGTATTTCCAATGGTGAAGCACTGGCCAAATTCCAACATGGGTCAGTTTTAAAGGATAACAGTGTATTGCATTGTTTTGTGTCAAATTCTTGGAGTGACGTGACACTTAGTTAATTTTCACACCACCCCCCCTCATCTTTCTGTGTATGAAAAAAATGTTATGAAACTCGGCAAAAAGGTGAAAGCTGCATGCTGCCTTTAAAGGGCTGATTGTTTCAGGGCAGATACTTGATCTTGAGATTTGCTGAGATTAACTGTGTGTGGGTTCCATTGTCTTATTTGTCTTCTAGATTTCAGTCAACTCTGGAGTTGCTTGACAGCTGTGCTAAGGGCTGTACACTCATCATAAGACAAGTGGTCTTCCCTGCAGTTGAAGGAGAGAGAAACAAGAGCTGGATGTGAAGAACAATTGTATAAAGCAAAACATGTGCTTTGTGAATGTACACATTGCAGTGGTTTTATTTTTACCTTTATAACATACACATTATATGACTGAATTTTGCCCTCTGGTTGTACTGTTTTGCAGAGCAATGGCCTGGGATAAAAGAGTTTGTTACAGCTGGGGATGTGCCAGTCTGAGGAGAGAGGAAGGGAGGCAGGTGCATCTGTCTTTAAAGGATGTTTTTTGTGGTTGTTTTTATCCTTGGAAAAGCTGGTTTTATAACCCAAGGCTCTGAATCCCAAAGTGGCAAAGGCAGGACCCCTTAGTTTCCTCGTGAACCTTTGCTTCTGACATTACAGCAAAGAGAGTGTCTTAGTGTCAGATGGGACAATTTTCAGTGAAAAAACAGACAGTGCTTTTGTGCTGCACTCTTTTATTTATTTGTTGTCTACTCCTCAATTAATTCTCCTCATATTTCTCTATTTCCAAATCTGAACAACAAAACAAAGCCTTAAATGGCTACACTGGAAAGTAACTTTCCAGCTACACTGGAAAGTAACACATCAGAAATTTAAACCAAAAAATGACTGCATGGTTTGTTTATCCTGTAATTAATTAAAGGTGGATTTTTCTTTAAAGTACAAAACCAGCTTTTTTTTTTCATTATTTCAAAGAAAGAAAAAGGTATTTTCAGTGCAAAATCTTGTTTGAGAACTGTAAACCCCTGAATGCCTTTTGTCCTCAAGTTCTTGGGAATACTTGGGAAACAGCTATGATCTAGAACTCTGTATAATTTACTGTGGCTATTTGATTCTGTGATCTATCACAAGCCAGGCTGCAGTAATTGAAGCTGAAGTTGCTTAGCCACTGGAACTGCATAAGACAATGGGGGTGAATGTATTTGAACAGAGTATGAGGGTTTGATCAAAGCTGTGTGCCTTATCAAAAGTAATTCTCTGTTGTAACAGGAGGTTGCCTGCTGATACACATGTTTCTGACAGATACCAAAGTCTATTTTCTATTATTTTTGCAGGAGGATGTACTTCTGTTCACCAGCCCATCCTTCAGTAGAAGTAAGTTCAAAGCGATGTCGAGCAAGTGTCACTAATCCTTTTGAATTAGTGGTGGGAGTTCATGAGGTCACTTGTAACAGTGATGTAATATGCAGAAAACCTCTGATAACTGAACATATGTTGTATGTAAAGCCAGAAGCAAAGTAAACTGGAACACTGACATGAAGTTGAGGGGTGTGTGTTCTGTATCCACATCAAAGGTCTCCCTGCCTTCCGCCCAGACAGCGACGTGGGGCTGGAAATGTCTCTCTTTTTCTGGCTGTAGCATCAAACATCAGACTGTTGGAATACAGCACATTCAACTTGAACCTCTTAAAACGGGTCCAGCATTGATGGCACTGTTGCAAATAACTGGTGGTATTTTGCTTGCTTGTTTACCTCCCTTATTGTCACATTTATTACTGGTGGTATGCATTTATTGAAATCCCATGTATTGAGTACCATTCAAAATTTTTCTGGTTTTTCCACCTGAATGAGTTCAGAGGTTGTATGCAGGAATCCTAATGCTTGTTGCAGTTATAGTAAAACATACAATGTCATTCTGCATTAGTTGACACCACTAGAAATTAGCCCCCTCTGAATTTATCATCTGTTGAACTAAGCAGAATGCATCCTCAGTGAGCCTGATGCTTGATGGCATTCAGCCCTCTGCATTTGCTGCTTAGGTTTCTTTATAAATCTGCACATGTAGTTAGGACAAAAGTAACTGCAAAAGGAGAGCCAAGACCTCTTAAGTTTGCTCTGATTTGGAACAGCCATAAGGTGGAACTCAGTAGCCTGTAGATAAACCAGCACTGACACTAGAAGCAGCAGAGCCTGGCTCTTGGCCTGAGTTAGCAAACCCACTGTTCAGGTCTTCTTAAACTGGGAAAGGGCTGTGCAGCCCCAACTAATGTGGTTTCCAGGTTGGAAGGTAGTGTTCAGTGCATCACTGCTTTGGGTGTTTGCTTTGGAGTCCTTTCTGCAGCGTAAATTCCTCTGATTTCCTTGGAGGGGGGACAAAACATTGTCCTCTCCCAGGAATGAAATGAGATTCCCTTGACTGCAGGATGGGTCCTGTTGTTTGAGTGCAATGATTCATTGCTCGCCTGTGCTGGATGGAACTGTTTTATAACACTGCAAAAGGAGTGTAAAACCCATGGCTTACGCTGGGAGCTGTTTAATTGCACCTCACTGCTGTATTTATGGCTCTGTCTAAGTCTGAGTTTAGTGGAGCTTCCACTGCAAAGCAGCAATGGAATGCTTCTGGGAATTTATGGCATATAGATGTGTGATACTTGTTTTCTCAGATGTGACTGGCAGTTTAACTGAGGACCTTTTTACACATTGTTTGCAATTTGATTTATTTTGACTATCAGCTGTGGTGAGCTCTTAGAAATCATTCTGAACTAACTCAGGAAACACTTCTCAGGAAATAAGTCTCTTGATATGTTTGAGACATTAGTGTTACTCTCTGTGCTCAGAATGAACAAAGAGATAAATTCTTTACGTTTGCTGGAATCACTTCCCTTTTTTCCAAGTGCAGGAAGAGCACTGTGCCTCCAATATGGCTGAGCATTACTGTGTGCAGAACATGTTTGGAGAGCAGAGCATCAGTTGTCCCTAAGTACCTCAGCTGGAATTAGGTGGCTATGGAGTCAGTAAGATTAAAATTCAGAGGCAGCATTGGCATAGGATGATTTCTGGTCCTGGAGCCTTCACACAAAGAGTACAATATTCCTCCCCTCTAATCAGAAGCAGATCCTCCCCTCTCAGCTGTCCTCCATACTCTTCTCACATTCTTACATTAGGAGTGTGGGCCAGGCAGTGAAAACTTCATTTCCCATATTATCTTCAAGGAAATCCGTGGGATTGTCACCACCTGTTACCACTGTGCAGCACTCGGATGCTGTTCCACTCTGCAAGGTGAGGTAGGAAGTGGGTGCAAATGGGAATGACAATTGCAGGAGTAGATGGCTGTGAAAGGGAGCCTTGCAGGCAGGATTTCTTGCCTTGGGATCACTATCTGGGTATCTCAGGACTCTACACTTCAGCCCGTGTTCTCCGTTTATTTTCCAAGAAAAAGGAAAAGAAACATTTTCCAAGCAGTTCCACAGCAGCAGCAGCTCACCCTGGTGACTCTTGTGCTCTGCTGTACATTATCACCACTTAGAAAGCCTTGCATTTCAATGGAATAATGTGCTGTTTGGAGGATGGTTTCCACTGTTTGTGAATCCTACTTTTTTTGCCAGAAAAATAAACGAAATAGGAACAATTAGCAGCATAGCAAGCAACAGCAGGAATGTTTTGTCTTCCTGTCATAACCCTGAATTGTTATAGTACAAGTTCATCTGGAAATGGAATAGTTGTGTCTTGCTTGGTGATCTGAGAGCAAGTCATGAGAAGGTGAAGAAGACTTGAATGTTTTAAAAGAAAAGAGAATACATTCCTGGAAGAATATGGCACAAAGTGCTGTTGTGACCCCTTGTTTTTGTTCTCTTTGTTGCCTTGTGGAAAGTGCATAAGGATTCATTTAGAGATGCTGCCCCCACTCCTGTGATCATCTCCACGTGGGGGGCAGAGGTTGGTCTCTATCATTTTTGCTGGGTGGGGTTATTAATTTTGGAAAGGTCTGGGTAACAGGCTGCTTACATGTTTCTGATCTTTCTCAATGTGATTATGGTGGCTTGTGCTTCCCTCCTGTCTCTGGGGAGGGGATTTTCAAAAGTGCTCCATAGGCCAGAGTCTGTTCCCATTACAGACAGTGGGGAGACTCTCCTGGGTGTATATGGATATAAAGTATGTTGGTGAGGGAAGCCCACCAAAGTGAGCTAGAACAGGTAAAGTACAGAAGAGACCTGGAAGTGCTTTTATGTTTTCTCTCAGTCACCTGACATTAGCTGTGCCATTGATTGTAGCAGTCCTGGTTACCTGGACGTCACACCAGCAGTATTGTATCCATAGCATAAGACATGGGATGGACACAGGATGCATAAGTAGTGCCTGTCTCCACGGAAAAGTTAAAAGGAGAGGAAGCAGACAGCCTTGAGGCACTCATGGCTTTTCCTGGAAAGGATAGATTTATATCCATCTATTCTACCAGGGCACTTCATGCAGCATTTCAAGCCTTTTGGATGTTGTTGGTCCTAAGCAGCCTTTGTTTCAGAACTGCTCAAGATGTTCAGTGCTCTCAAATGCTTTCTGAAAAGCTCTGAGAGCTAAAGGCTATTCAAATGATCAGACCTCGGGCATTAACCACATTATTCCATGAACATGCTTCTAACACCCAATTCATGAAACCCATGTGACCTTTCTGTACATTTGTGGAAACCTGGTAGTGCAGTCTGACAGCCAGGAGTTTTTGCTGCCTTTCCAATTTCAGTTAGGAAAGCTGTTAGCTGGAAATCCCTGGTATGGTTCCTATTTTTGGGATTAGCGTAGTCAGATGAGTTTTCTGATTGTCTTGGACAATGAGAGTATTGAAGCATTTCTCTTCCAGCTTTCCAGTGTCATCAATATTTGTCAGTGATAGTTCCACATTAACACAATATTCTAGATTATCTGTGTTTTTTACTGGGCTCCCTACATACATAACAAAGTATATCTCAGCTGTTTTATTCATTGTTAGAAAAATAGCACATCTATCAATCTACACTGATAGATTTCCTAGCAAAAGGATGAGGAGTTTTATTTTTTCCAGCACTGAGCCTGCAGATGTTTTTATTAATCAAGTTAATCTTCCAGGAACACTTTTTGTCTTTATCTGCTGCCTTGAAAGGCAAGAAGAAGTGATGCTGAGTTTCAGATTTGCTCAGTCACATTTATCTTATATAAAGTTTCTGTGCTTGATTGGGAGTTGCTGTGACAAATGTGAATAAAAGAGGGAGAGATAATTACTACTCTGCAATATTAAAAGGTGTAATTGCAGAGTCAGTGCTACTGTCTAAATAAGCCAAAAGAGAGCCAAAAATATGCTCATGCTGCAGAGTTTGGTTCCGGATGCCAAAAAGGAATTTGATCTTCCCTCTTGGTATTCCTGTATAATATTCTAATCCTGTCTCGTTCCAGAGAGAACTGTGGCATTTTGATTTATTTTTCCCCTAGAATAATAATAATCTACATTTCCCTAAGCTAAGCAGAGTTTCTGGAGAAGGATGCGAGGCCCTTGTCGGAGGACGTAATTCCCAAGTCTCAAACTGGTCCTCTGCTTACCAAAGTGAACCAGGCATGTTCTGCTTCCTAGGGACCTTTCTTTCATTAGAGTCTGCAACAGAAAAATACTACCTTTGTCAGGAAAAAAAAATGAAAGAAATCTGAAATCTGTCTCTAGTCCCAACTGTAGGTCCTTGATTAGGTTTGCAAAGCCAGTTGTATCTGTCTGAAGCCATTTAATGCAAAAGCTGTCAGGATTATCTTCCCCATAGCGTGGCTGTGTTGGAAATAGGGATCCAGTTTATCATCTGTCTCCTGGATGAGGGAGTCTGAGGAGTTCCTGGGCTCCCAGCTGAGATTTAAATCTTGCTTGCTTTGGTGACAGCTCTGCTCCATCTGTTAGCAGTGGTGGCAGTCCCTGGGAATCGTTCCTTCATGCTCACAAGGGCTGTCTCTTTGCATTGAAGAGAATTAAGTTCTCAAGCAGAGTTCAGCAAGGAAACACATACCTTTTAAAAATGGGCAGAGCATTCACTCATCATCTATCCTGATCCACAGTGAGAACTCCTAAAAGAAGTTAAAGCCAAAAAACTCGCATCTTGGAACCATGCAACTGATGGTTCTGGTGAGGAGCTGTGGGCATGGAGCGTGTTTGGGATGGGATTGTGACAGTGGTGATTTGCAAGGCCTCAGAGTGACCAACATGTGGGAAAAGAGATTTTCGTGTTCCTTGACCCTGAACTAATTTCCACACTTACAGGGACTGCAGACCTACTGGTGCTGACAGCAGATGGCTCAGAATATGCTCCCAGGAGAGTGGGAAGTAGGAGAGATGGGATAATTGGGTTCATGCTGTTGGCCCTGGAATCCAGAGCTGTTACAGGCTTGGAACGACGCAGAGGAAATGGTCGACCGCGATGGATGTGCAGCAGTAACGAGGTGAAATTGCATTGCCCTTTTCACAGAATTGCTAGTGTGTTAAATATTCCACTGTAAACAGGAGCAAATGAGAAGTCAGAGGGTCCTTGGATGTCTGGTAGAAATGTTGTTAATTCAACTCTGTAGCTGGGGCTGGACGAGCAGCGCAAAGCTGAGAACTGTCTTGAGTTTCTTTTGTTTATTTTTAAAAGTCTGCGCTTCCTCCCATTTGGCTTGGCCATTTTGGTGAATATATTCCACAAAGAAATAGGAACTGTGTGCAGTTGGAAGCATTTCCAGATGGGCTCTATATTACAAGAGGGAATATAATCTGTGGGATATTTGTGAGAAGGAATATATGCCAATATATAGAAACAAAGGGTATACCTATGGCTTTTAAAGAACGTTTAGCATAGTAAATCCTCAGAATATGCCTGAAGGAATGGAGTGCACTCATCATCAGCACACATTACTGCTACTGTCACCCTCCAAATAAAATTTTCAAGGAGGCAGGATATGTGGAGTGACAGTATACCAAGGAATGCTTTGCCATCTCTCAAGCCACATGGCAAAATTTCTGCTGGAGAAGTGATCTGTTTTGCTTCTAATCTTATATATGTAGAGCTGGGAAACACATACAAAGGGTATTACAGAACACAACATCAAAAAAAAGCCCCAAACCCTGATGTTTTGGATCTCTGAGCTTCCCCTGGGGGATTTTACAGAAACCATAGCTTCATGTCTCATTGCACACGTCTAAATAAATAGTCAAGACAAGCATTTTGCATAAGAGATGCTATGGTACAACAGCAGGATTATTAATTTCTTTGCCCCTGGCAAAAGCATTTCATAGCTGCAGTCATCAGCTCTAATTATTTGTTATAGTGTCTTGACTTCTTTGACTATTGTTTACCCAACAGTATTTACACAGGAGCTCATTTGTGAGAGGGTTTAGCATTTTTAGAGGGTGAAGTTGGTGTGTATTTAACATAAATACAAATTATTTCAGAAAACGAGGGCAAGACACACAGATCAAAACTGGCTGTAAACTGCTGCTGGATTCACAACGGGGAGCTGGACTTCGGTGGGGTTTAATACTTCAGATTCCTTCCCAATCCTTTTATTTTCTCTGTAGCAATTTCCAGCAAAACCTCATCTTATTTCCCCTTGCCGAGACAGACCTAAGCATTCCCTTTCTTTGAGAACATCCAAATTCCCTTAGGCAGACACTCAGGAATGTGTAATTTAAAAAAAAAAAAAAAGGCAGAGGAGAAAAAAGAAAAACTAAAGGATAATCCTGCATTCATAACCAATTCCAAAAAAAAGAGAGACAAATATTTTATATTTGTCCTCTTGAAAACTTTGTAGGTAGGTATTTACACTTGATAGGTGTTTGCACATATTTGGACATATTTGATAGGTAAACATTTGCTTTTTCTCTCCTATATGCATACTACTACAATTTTTCCATCTCCTCTTGCAATAGATACTGGTCTATGGAATGAGAAATCCAATTTTCAAGGTCAGTCAATCAAATTCAAAAGTCTTCTAGGATGAACATCAGCTAGAATTTCTGTTGTGACTGTTTTCTCATCCCGTTATTTGTGCTTTCTGTCTAAGCAGCAGATGAAGGGCGTAAGCCCTGAAGAAACCTGCCATTCAGGGTTCTGGTCTTGATCTGATATAAAGGAATCCTTTAAGGGAGCTAATTGATTTATGAACCAGAGAGGCAGAAAGCAGGGAGAACTTTGAAACAGCAAGATTGTCATGTTTATATTTTTGTGTGCAGAGAGGACTAACAAGGCTCTTCCTCAGTCTTAGTTGCCTGCTCTTGTTTGGAGGGAGGGTTGCTGTTTTCATAAATCCACGTGACCTGGAGGAGCCGTGGTGACAAAGATTCTGAGATCATCCCCTAGACCCCTCTTTGTTCTGTCTCTAACAAAGGCCAAGGTATTGGATTATAACACAGTCTTTGCCATAAATTTAGTATTTCCTCTCTTTAAAGCCATCAAGTTAGGTCGTACTGCCATTGTGTTCCTTCAAAAGTCTTTACAGCTGAAACCCTTCCAGAAGGTGAAAAATTAAATTTCCTGCCTGAGAAGTGCTGAGAGATAAAATCTGCCTTGGTTCCTGTTTCTCCTCAGAAATCCTACCACTGGATAAAAAGTGCCAACTGAACTTCAGCTGGTAATACTGGCGTCATGAACTGTTAAATGGAAGTTTTATTTCTTCAACCTCTGATGAATTCTTTTGGTGATGTATCCATTACTTTAGAAATGGTTTTGTATGTGAGATGAAAAAGAAAAGTTGTTGTGCTGATGAGAAAGGCATGTGCAACACCCCTGTGGAGCAGTTCAGATTTTATAACTCCAGATATATCCCCGTTTGCCTGGTCACTCCCTGTGTTATGTTGTTCCTTGTATAATGTGAAGACCAAACTTTCAGAGCATGGAAGGTGTCTCCCCTTTATTAAAGCCCTGTCCAAGCTGGAAGCACTGCAGTGACCTTAAGTAGTCTTAAAGCTTAGGGTTTGACTGTCACTTGGTGCTGGAATTGTAGTTCTTGGATGTGTGCCTAATTGCTCCATTGTGGAAGACACGTGTCATGAAGGTGATGTTCTCCTGCCAGCAAGTTTTCGGCTTGAAATGATGCAGCAGAGGTAGAAGTGTGAAGTAGATTCACAGAATTAGTCAAAGAATGATAAAAAGGTTCAGTTCCTTAACCTGGTGCAGACTTGCACACAAAGTGAAAAGTGTTTTTTCCCCCCAAAGCTGAAAAATTGGCAGGATTTTCTAAAAATACTCTTTCAGCTGTGATTTTGTGAAGCAGACATGTAAAGCAGATAAATGAATACTCCAAACAATCAGCAAATGTGATGCCCAGCAACACTTTTTCTGTGTCAGTGATATTCCTGAAATATGGAAGGTGCAGTTAACCTCATATTGGAGGTTCTTAGCATCCCTGAAGTGGCTGAAGCAATGGCTTGGCTCCAGTGTGATGTGCTCTTAGAAACGAGAGTGTTCTGTAATCCTGTTGTTTAGCGATGAATATTTGCGCGTTTTCTTGGACTTGTTCCCATAATTTACAAGGAGACTGTGGAAAACCCCAGAAAATTTCTTGGCTGGGTTCACTCAGACAAAGTGAAATAAGCCTTCAATTCCAAGATATGATACATGCTATTCCTGCTTTGAACACTGCACCTTCATCACATGTGACCTTGCTGTTTGATGACTTGGCACAGGGCCGCAGCATAATTCGATGATCCACTGAAAATCGTGATTCTTTCATGTGGAAAACAATAAAAAGCATATGGGATCAATTATGCTTCACTATTTCTCTGAGAATTCAAGCACCAGAAATAAAAAATACTGTCTGAAGACTTTGAATTTCCATTAACTGGAAACAGTTGGTATAAATTATTTTTACTGAAACTGCTCTACTGGCCCTGGGTAATAAAAGAAAAAATAACATTGGCATTTGATTGACTTCATAGGTGCAAAATATGTCATGCTCAGAGGGAGCATAAAATTCCAGGTTGGGCAGGGGAATTATTTTATTAAATACCGTATTTGTCATGGAGAAGCTTGGAAAAGTGGGTTTCCTGTTACCTTAATTCCTACAGCATTTCTGCTGAGCATGGTGATCAAATATATTGGGTAATGAATATGATGAGTAGCTACCCTAAAAGTAGGAGGTAAGAAAGGAGACTTCTAGAATAATAAGAATTTTGGTGGAAATCAAAGCCAAGTTATTCAAGGGAGCAGTTTTACTGGCAATATATTTCTAAGGCATGGCTTGGACCTGGGCTTTGGAAGTTCCAGAGCCGTATGTCCTGTGGTGCCTTACTCTCCCAGGGAGCATGTTCATTATCACTGACCCTACAGAAGTCAGGAACTCTGCAAACTGGGGGATTTTGTTCCTTTGTTCTTTGGTTTAAGATTGAATTACTCTGCAGAATCAAAGGTAATTCTGAGTGGCAGCATCTCCAGTCAATCGCAATCAAACTTATATTACTCTGGGTTTGTCTCAACACCCAAGATTTATCTTTACTGCATTTGGTAAACAGCATTTTTTCTACAGGCTCTGTGATAGGAACAACTATCAAAGTAGTAGGTTGTACTCAAATAGAAAGTTAAACTGAGCTGATAGTAGCTCTCAGATAGAAATTTAAACATAATGCATCTGGATTTATTATGATAAAGCAATAAGCAATAAAATGGTTGTCAGCCAGGAACTAAAATAGGAAGTTAACTTCCAGACTTCTAAATTTTTTCCACGAGGAACAGACTCTTATCCCTGTTAAATATGACTTGTGTAATTAAACACGACCTAGTATTAGGAGTTTAAGTGCCTATAGAGTTACAGTGTGGGTTTATTAAGCAACAGAAAGGGGCACAGATAACTCACCTGAGAGCAGCCTTCCTCCACCCTGTCCCTTATTTGGGTCAGTTGGTGAGAGAGAAAATAAAATTACTCCTGTTTTCTCCAGTTGGTTTTAGCTTCAGCTCTGATGGCCCAATATACAAATGCTTTCACCAACATACCCAAGTTTAATGCTAGTAAGAATATCAGATG
>NW_020897739.1:2288503-2297440 GCF_003984885.1 Neopelma chrysocephalum | reverse complement strand
GTATTTGGAAAATGTTAGCATTTATTTTTCTGAAATAGCATCTGATAGTTAAAGTGCCATATTTTTTCCAGGCTTCTTTCATTAGAGAGACTGATGACTATTACTACAAATATCCCACAGAGCATTCAGTTATGCTGGAAGGAGGGTGCAAATGACATGCCAGAAGCTATGCAAGAGAGATGATGCACATTATTCTCATTTTATGAGGTTGTAGATCTTGGGAAAAGCAGAGATTTATAATGCCACTCCCTCCAATAATTAAGAAAGTGTGTGTCTGATTTATGTATCTGTGGTGGGAAGCTGGAGTAATTGACTGAAAATATCACGGAAAACAATCTCTGTGTTAAAATGATCTGCCCTAAACTCCACATCTTCTACATCAGTCAGGAGATAAAAGTTTCTTCTAGAAATGGAAGTGTCTCTCTGTGCTTTGGTAGTCAGCTGTTGTTTTGTCTTTTGTTTACAGTGGTTTGAAGGGAGCTAAAAATACGTGTTGTATTCAGTGAGAAGCACCCCATAAGCCATCAGCATGATATTTTGTAAATCTTGCCTTCTGAATGAGAACAGAAACTGGGTCATGTTGCTTTACTTCAAACAAAGGGTTGGTGTGACTCAGCGGGTAAGGTAAGTGTAGTTTGCTGGTAGTTCCTAAACATCATTAAAATAACTTGATTTTAAGAAATAAGTCATTTTGTCTTTGGAGGAAGCCCTATTTTGATGACTCAGGAGCTGAGAACAGTGGCAGGTTTATGTTCCGTGTTGACTTGAAGTCAGGGACAACTGTGTGTTTGCAGATCTTGAGGGACAGTTTGCCAAGGCCAAGTTATTTTTCAAGATCTTTGACACCAGATCTTGTGATTTATTTTTTTTTCCCTTCAATTACAACTCAAGATTCAGTTTCAAATGACTCGACAGTGAAATCCTCCAAGTAATTTAAATGAAGTATATTTTTTGTATTTGTTGAGTTGCTTTCTTTGATAATTTGCCTTGTGCTTGTTTCAAGAGCACTAAAGGAAAACAAGCCCTCAGATTCTAGGGGAAATTAAAGATAAAATTCATCTGGTTTCAAGTAGAAGTGCAGGGACAGTAAGTTAATACTTCTTATTCTCATAACTGTTAATTAACACATCAGTCTGTGTTGTAGGATTGATGAGACCATCTCATCTGGTGATGTTTTCAATGGAAAAACAAGTCTTAAGGTTGTGGATTTTTTTCCTCAAGTCCTTTTCCATTTTCTCCAGCAAATTTTGGATTTGACTCTGATCTCACTTTTGGTTCTTTCAGACCAGGGAAACTCCACTGATGCTAAATAATAATATATTGTCTTAATACAGGGTTCAGTCAGAAAATTAAAAATGGAGCTGTTGTGTGTCTCATATTTCCCATTGTGTCCAGTGTAAGTATCAGGAGTGCAGATCTGGCTTTGCCTTCTTTTTATGCAACCTTACTCAACTTTTTATGAATTCTGACTTTCTAACAAATTTTCACAGGCTTCATTTCCTGATTCATAGTTCATGGGCATCAGTGATGGGATTCCCATTAATGGCAGTGCTAATCAAATATTAATTACTGCTAATCTAATAGCCTGACCTTAAAGGGTGCAAGTAACCAAGAATATTTTTATTGCTGTGCTTTTTTATTTCTCCAACAAGATAAAGGAAAAGAAACATCAAAAAGTTTTTGTTTGTTACCTACAAGAGAGCAGAGGGATTAAAACAGTGTGTATGGGTATCTCTATATATAGATATGAAAACACAGCACCTGAATAGTCAGTTCTTTCTAAAAGGAATTCAGTTTGTATGCTAATAACTTCTCGATGTGCTATTTATATTCTAAAGCAAAAATCTGTAGCTGGCAGATACAGATTATTATAGTGCATGTAAGTCTTTTAAAGCCAAGTAGGGTAATCTAATTAAAGTGAGGCAAGAAAAAATAAATGTTGCTTTGCAAGTTCATTTTCTTACATGCTTCTCTAGAGAAGGAAAGTATCAGTAAATATCTCTTAGATATGTGATATGACACTGTCAAGTTTTAAAGGATTTTTGGTTTTTTTATGGTTCTCCAGCATTGTTACTTTTTATTTCTACAAACTCCATCAAATTTTTTTACTGCTGTTACCTATATCTGTATTATTTATTTTCAATGAAGTGTTCTATTAATATTTTATCAGAGAAGGAAATACTTTGTGAATAGTATGTGAAAACCTATCTGCCTTGAAATACATTTAAATCATGCAGACATAGTGGTTTATCCGTACATAGGTGCCAGATGGCATAAGTTCTCAGGTATAGAATGCATTTACTGGGTGATCACAGCAAATTTCCCTCTTACTGTGACTAGCTCTGAGTTTCTCTCTCTCTGTCTTACCAGATGTGATCATCCACTGGGGAATGAAAAAAATTTAATGAAGTGGTCTCTAAAGATAATATTTTTATGATGATGTACTTGTGGAAGTACAGTTCTTCATTGTTATGAAGAATTTTCTTATCTTCCCCTAATCTCAATCTTTCACTTCAAATCTGTGCTCTCAATAAAGATGTTGCTGGGCTGTGCCAGAAAGAGAAACAGATTTGTTCATCTGGTAGCACACAGACAGTATTACCAGGTATTCAACACAGAACTGGGACTCTCAAACTCTTGTGTCGTTACAAATGAAGACAGACTTTTTCTTAATCACCTCTTTGTTTTCAGGACTGCTGTGTGTCTTTACAAAGTGTCAGAAGTAGCACGTTATTCCAAGTGAAGTTTGTATATAACCATGTCAAGTGTCTGTGTACTCTGTGTTTTGGGTATGGCAGGGAAGGAGCCTGGCTCCTCCGAGCCCCAGCAGGAGCAGCCCAGGTCTCCTCACAATCCTGTAAATGAGGAAAGCCAGCCGTTAGGAATGTTGGGCACAATGCAAAGTACTTCACAGTACTTACTTAACAGTAAGAAGTTTCTGTCACAGGATCCCAGGACAGCCATGCATGGAAGGATGAGACCTCCCAACAGCTTGGAACTGGGATTTATGGACACTTGCACACAGTTCTGGGTGTTAAACAAGGACACAGGGATTGGTGAGTACCTGTTTTGCTGCTTATGCCAAATTACTTGGAGGATTTTTGCTCTGGTGGTATTTTTTTCCCTCTTTCTGACTGAGATCCTTCTAAAGGTCGCAGGTGAGAGACCCCTTTTCTAAGCCTGTATTCTTGTGTGTCCTGAGACATCAGGAGCAAATTATCTGAGGCAGGGGAGTGAGCTGAAGGGAGACAGGAATGCTGTGCAAGTGGGATGAGGTTATTCCATGTTAGTCCTTTGAGAGAGAGAAAATACTAAGAAGGGTGGAGGGTTGTCAGTGCTGTACAAATGTGCATTTCTGGAAAAGAAGGAAAAGGCATCTCATTGAATAGTCTCATCTAAACATATCTGTCTCTTCTTTATTTGTTCTTCTTCTGTATTTTATATATGAGTCAAAAGTGTATTTGGACAGCTTGAATTAAATTCTGCTTTTTAGCTGGAGCAGTACAGCTAAATCCTTGTACATTATGAATTGGCACCGCTGCACTGAAATCAAGAAAGCTTTGTTGATTTACATCAGCTGTTGCATATGCTTTACTAGAAAAAAAGTGTAATGTGTGTTGTAGATGTCCAGATCCACATTTTTTTCAAGTCAGTTCTTTAGCCAGCTTCTTTGGGTGACTGAAATAACCTGCAAAGTACATTAAAAAAAATAATCCTATGAATTTAGAAGAATCTAGTCCTCCACGTGTCTCTAATTGGGCTATATGCTATTACCACAGTAATCCTAAGGAATGCTTCCCTCATATATATATATATTCTAAACATTATAATATTTAGTATAGCTCCTGTTTTGAGGAAGGATTATATGTGCCTAGTCTTGCCCAGAGAAACCACAGGATATGTATAAACAAGTGGTGTTTAAACTGAGGCTGAGACACAGAATCTGACCGTGGTGCTGATGGCACAAGGAGATGCAAACAAGGTTCACAGCCTTACAGGGTTTACCCACCAGGACAAAAGCATCACAGCAAACTGCTGCATTGATTGCATGCCAAAACCCACTCGGGGTCAGACCTGGAATTACCTGCCACAGTGCTGGTTTGGCCACAAGCTTGGAGGAGCAGACTTTGAGGAAAGCGTCTGAGAGAGCTAAATCTAAACCCTGAATCAGAACTGGGGGAAACCAGAAGCTGTTGGCCTGAAACAAAATGAATGTAATTGGTCTCATCTTGGGAGGAAGATCTGTTTTCACTGGCATGTTTTCTCCTCAAGTTGGCAAAGACCAGTATGTTCTGGTCAAAACTTGGAAGACCATAGACTGTCTGTGGGCTGTTGCCCATCTTTCATATGATCCACCTTCCATACCACAACAATTTTCTTGACAAGATAACAGGGTTGCAAAAAAGGATTTTTTTCTGTCATTAAAACAGTTCCACATTCCCTCCCCAGGCCTAGTTATCTCTTGGGCCAAGAAAGCTGCAGTTTGGGTGCATGGGGCCAGGCACACACTGCTTTTGGCTGCATTTGCCAGGATTTGGCATTTATATTTCTGTCTGATTCTTTGCCTCCAGTTGTAGCTTTTCCTATTCTTACATTTGCATGTGAAAGGTACTCTGTGTCTTTTGCTGGTATCCTGCACCTTAGGCAGTTTCATAATGGCCTTTAGAAGGTATAAAAGAGGCTTCTTGGCATGGTGGGTCATCCACACTGTGCTGCCAGGGCTGCACCTCCAGTGACAGCAGCACGGGAGGGCTTTGTGTCTTTATGTTTAGCCATAACTTCAGAGCATCATTGTTTCTCTGCTCCTAAGTGAAAGGGATGTGGGTTACAATGTTTTGGCACCCATTATGTCTTCTGAAAGATTCCCAAGGGTAAATGAAGTCAAGAGAAGGATGGGCTCCTGTGGAGAGGAACAGTGTGCAAAGTGTGGAGAAGGGGTGGAAGTGAAATGCTGGAGAAGGCTTAGGTTTAACATGACAGTGAGTTAAGAATTTGCAATTCCAACATCTCTCTGTTTCCCAGAGTGAAAGACTGGAAAGGAGAGGTTTAACTTTGCATTAAAGCAAAAGCTTTCTAGTGATCTACATCTGGGAGCAGGCATTGGTGGGAGAACAGGGCTCTGAGCCTTGCAGGCCAGGAGGAGCCTGCTGTGCCCACAGAGGTAGGAGAGGGTGCAGGACCAAATCCCTTATTGATAAGGGAGGGTCATCTGCTCCTCAGAATACAAACCAGAGGTGAATATTGGAAAAAAAGCAATCCAAAAGACTGCTGTTGGGGACCTTGTAAAATGAAGGTTAATCCTACTGTTGAACAGAAGTCCTTCTGGCAGGTTGCCTAAGTTGCCTCTTTTATCTGACAGTAGAACTGGCAGAGGAGGACAACTTAGGGGAGAATGAGAGTTTTGGGACAGTCCACCATGCCAAGGCACTGCAGAGCTTCATCCAGCTGATTCTATCTCTGTGAAAAGAAAGAGGAAAAAAGACTCATTTACCTAGAAGCTTGGAAAATACCTCACAGTTACTAGTCCTGCAAGAAAGAGGAGATCAGAATGGACAACTGGACTTTCAAAACTCTAGAAAAGTTTGGCTTGCATTTTGAGTAAGGTTTTCTTCTTATTTTAGCTTCACAATGTCCTTGATCCCTGTTTATTTTGGCCAGTTGCTAATTAGTAATGTGATTCTTGCCTGGGATGGTTTATATAAAGTATCCTGCATTCTTGAGTGCCCAAAACTCTCGCTGGCTTTAATGCAGGTTTGTGTTACAATTGCAATTCATGACTAGGTTTCCTTTTAGGCATCTATATTTAGTTTTCTAAGGGTCTGTTGAGGGAAAAGATTCTGCCCCAATAATACATCTCCAAGGAATGCTGGTTGTATGGAACTCTGTATTTATCAAACAACTCAGCACAGTGGCAGAGCAAATTAATGCTGGGTATAAATGCAGTTCTTGTAAAGTATATGTTTCACTAAGTACCAAGATTATATGTTGCATCTCTGTGCCCTCGTTTTATCTTGAATGTTACAATCATATCTGTTAGTTGTTGCATTTAGAAACTGGGGGGGGGGAAGTCACATATAACAATGGGTCTCGTGATTGTGTTAAGCCAGCCACAAAAATGAGATCTAGCTACAGATTAGAAATCAGGGAAAACTGCTTTTAAAATATAGTAATAAAAATGCCATTATAATTTGAATCAAATCAGAGCCCTACTCCAAAAGGGCTACATTTAAACTCTTGGGTTTTTCAGTCCTTATCTGTACAACGTGATTGCAGGCTGAAAATGGCAAATGCAATTCAATGTTAATTGTAGACAGATAAGGTAAGCTGGAACAATTAATTGGAGGTTATGCCTCTGTTGGAATATATATTTTTTATGTTATTATGAAAAGAAAAAAAAATGTGATTTGGTCTATACTTTTGCAGCCAAGTGACTTCTACAAGTACAAATGCACTCCCAGAATGACATGACATGATTTTTTCCTGTGCAGAACTGCTGCTGTAGATATAAGCACAATTAGCCAGGATCTGAACTACCTAAACAAATAGTTAATTTGTCTCTATTTACACCTTCTCTCCGAGTTTCAACTGCAGACCCAAGAATGCTGCCTCAAACTGGTACAAAGTACAGGTGCAAATTATTCTGCAAGTGAGAGTGCTGAGCTGAATGCAAATTTAACTAATAGAATAGTCTGCATCCATCATCTGGCTTTTTGTATGTTGCTTATTTTAGACTGCCATCTCTTCAGAGTGGGAAGAGATTAATACCAGTTAATATACTTTATTATTCTGTATTTCAGTGCGTACCTTAAAAGACCAGTAAAAAAGCCTGAAGGATCCAGGCAATAATATGATGCTATAACAACTGTTCTAGCGGCCCAACTACTTTATTTTCTGACATAGAACCCATGTTTGTCCCTGGAAGATAAGATCTGGGTTTAATTATGCCCTTGGACAACCCAGTAAGAGAAGAGATGTCAGAAAGGGGGGATACTTCAGGGAGCAAAATATTTGGGTGAACTTCCTCTTGTATATTTAGAGAAGCATGGGACTTAAATTTCTCTGAAACATAAGCAGACTTTCCTTTCCCCCACAAAAACTTTGAGTAATTGCCATGCAGAAGTAGTAAATAATATATTCAGGAGCTTAATCCACAGTATTTCAGAGCACATGGCACTTTGCTTGTGCTCGTGTCTCATCTTTGAAAAGCTGTGTGAGGAATTAATGTAAGTTATCAGAGTTCTTGAATACACCTGTATCCCTCTGGAAAATGTGTTTCCCAAAATGCCTGGGGGACAGTGACCGTTTGTAGGCTGTGTGCTCACCCCAGCCAGTGGCTCAGCTCCAAGGCACCCAGGACAGGCAAGCACAGAAGTCTTACCCTGTCCTCAGAGCCACAGAAGAGATCCTGCCATGCCCAGGAATCTCTCCTGCTCAGCAAGAGCCAAGTTCCTATGTCAGCCTGCATCCTGACACACATTTGGACTGCCAGCCCTTTCTTGTGTCAGAGGTTTGCCAGGAAAATTTATGGTTTCAGCCAGAGAACCATGTGTTCTGTGCAAATGAAAGCAAGTAGTCCTGGTGTTAATCATCTCACTTGTCACTGAGCAAAACAAAGCTTTTGAAGCTGATTCAGAAATTATCCTCACATCCAAATGCAGTCTTTGCTGGCCCTGCTTACCTGTGTCATGTTATTCCCAGACATACACAGACACGGGACTGCCTTGACTCAAGATCTAACAAATACGTCCTGGTTTAGTGAAAGTCACTTGGAAGGTGGTTTGAACCCAGACTATTTTGTTTGTTTTGAAGTAACTTGCTGGATGAATGCACCAAAACTTTGGAAACATGAGTGGGCACTGATGGCAAACTGCCCTTGCTGTGTGGAACAGCGAGCCCTGCTTTCAGCCCTGCCAGTCTGCCTGGCTCTGGGACAACCTGCCAACCATCTTTAGCATCTTTAGTCCCTTTACTACACACAGGTTTCCTGATTTTTGAGATGCAAACCAAGCACAATTTAAAAAGCAAAGGATCCTGAAGGTTCTAGGGATTTACATCTACATTGCTCTTCCTCTTAGGGAAGCTCCAAGCCTTTTCCCATCTCTAAATAGCAGTGCTTTGTGTCTGTCACTGTACCTGTCATCATCTCATTGTTGGGGTTGGTGTGTTTGGTTAGTAACACCTGCTCGTTCACCTGATTAGCACCATGCTTTAATTTCATTTAATAAGTATATTTAGGAGTCAGAATGATCTTCATCAGCCAGAATAATTTAACTTTGCCATGTAGAATTAATTAAGATGAAAACTGTCAAATGAAATGTAAAAAATAATCAGTGGTTCTCATTAAGAGATAATAATAAGACCTTTTTTTTGTTTAGCAATTTTGTTTTGGTCTCAACATCAAATTTTAAGTGGTGTTACATGTTGTGAACATTCATTTTAATGCATTTGATCTCATCTGGTACCATGCAAAGAAATAAAATCCTTAACCTTCATTTGACAACCAATAATTAAGAGTGTGAGCTTAATACTGAAAAAAAGAGCTTTAAGAATAGGTAGCTAATTTTAGGCATGCATCAGGAGTTTGATGAAATATGGAACACTTGAAAGATGAGCTGAAGCAGCCTCTGTTGGAACCTAATGACTGGCTCCAAGAACTGAGTCAGCCCTGATACAATTTTGGAAGTTTTGAGACAAACAAATAGAGGAGTTGAAGTTCACTCCTTGAAGAGAGTGTCAGGGCAATAAGGGTTTAGAAAAACTGGAGGATTTGGATTTGTTTTATAAGGGAAAGTCCACCTTTTCTCTTTTGATAAAGCTGGATGTAAGAAGGATGGTGCTGGCTGATCCTACATATTCCCTAGGGATAGGGTGATATGGTTTGAAGCTGGCTCCCTGCCAAGTCTCCAAACCTTACCACCAGAAGTCCCCCCCCCCCCC
>NW_020897739.1:2279248-2288403 GCF_003984885.1 Neopelma chrysocephalum | reverse complement strand
CCCCCCCCCCCAACAAAAAAAAAAAACCTCAGGGAGAAGAGGGAGAAAAAAAACTAAGAAAAACCCGAAAACGAGAGAGAGGACAACCAAACTGATATATATAAATATATTTACACTTATATACAATTTCACAAGGGAAAGGGAAAGGGGAAGGGGAAAAGGAACAAAACTCAAATAAAATATATATATATATATATATATATCCCAATCAGTAGCCCGAGATCTAGTAACTAAAGAACAAAAGAGTTAGCAAAGAAGGTATCTCACTACTCTCCTGGGACAACCGAGAGTCGCTCCGGAACGATCGCCGGCAACCTCTGTCTCCCAAGGTCGGCAAGGCCTAGCCAGGCCTCGCTCCCCAACACGGCAGACTCAACAGCAGGGAACCTGCACCTCCAAGCCGCCGGAAGGAAAGAGAGTGAAGGCCTCTCCTCCTCTCTTCTTATAGTCTGGCTTATGTAAAAATCGTAGGGAATACTGGGTAAATCTGGACCCTTCCTTGGTTACAAACTGGTCACCAAGGAAGGCCTAGCCCAAACCACCACATAGGGCAAGAACTGGTTTGCAGGAAAAAGACATTTTGGTGGCAGGAAGAGCTGATCTCCCAGAACAGACAGCAGTTCAAGGTGGCTGTGGAGTCTCTTTCTTTGGGGTTTCTTAAGAACAAGGCAGACAAATATCTCCCAGGAGTGCTGGAATATACTTCCCCTGACTTGAGGAAACTACTTGGCACCTTCTCTCTGCCTTGTGCCTGTGCTCTCCTGAGGGTGAGCAGAGTGTGGAGAAAGGCAGTGGGCGTTCCTAAGGAGAGCACTTGCTTAATGGCATTGCCTCAGCCAAGGAGTCAAAGTTTGCTCTAAACACTCTAATTTATTAGAACTTAAATAACAGTCATAAGATGAAAGGGTATGGAGGTTAAAACACAGATGCCTGTTGAACCAGGACAGGCGTTGTGGACTGGAAAATAATTTTGCAAATATAAAATGTTGGCTATGTTTCAAGGCAGGGAAAGTCTTCCTTCTTAAATGTGCAGTTGCTACATGATGGCAGCATCATTTATTTTCTGGATTTCCTTTGTGTTGCATTTCCAGGGTTATGGTAAACAAAATGGTCATCATAAACCATTCAAGGAATATCAGCTTTATGGGGTTAGAGATGTCATCCCTATTGCCTGCAATTAATCCAAGAAATGAAGTCTCACCCTTTCCAGCCTGTTGTTGGGCAGTGAGCCCAATGAAGTAATTTTCCTTTGATTATGCAGTCAGCCCTGAATGTATGAATAGATTTGATGAGTGCATGCTGTGATTTGTTGGTGGGGTTTTTTTATTTTTTTTTAATTTATTTTCTGGATTTCATTCTGGCTGGAGGCTATACAGTATGTTATGCTACCCATCAGACTTGGCTACAGAGTCCAGCTTGAAAAACATTGTTCTTTCCTTGCCAACTTGCTCAGCCTACGGTCACTCAGCCTTGTCAGCTCTCCTGGAAAGAGCCAAAGAAGACTTTACCAATGTTTCTTTCCCTTTTCCTTGCATTTCTTGGTTCAGTTCGGGCAGAAGTTTTTGTGGTACCTGACCAAGAGCTCTGTCGGTATCTCTTGTGCTCAGAAGAGGCAGCCTGGCCCTGTTATCCATCGAGTGCTGAAGAGGAGCCAGGAAGAGAACAATTCTTTCTGGTGGAGTTACAGGAATATTTGCTCATAACACATCTAGATTTTTATGAGCTGTAATGGAGATGTAATTTCCACCATTATACTGTGGCAGAGAGAAACAGCATGTCCTTAGGGCTACTGAACTACACAGGAGGAAAAAATACTTCTGGGAATAAAATCCTCCAAAGGCATCCAGGCAAGGGATAATGGTAGCAACAAGCCTGACCTCTGTGTTTAGGGAAAGGCTGGCTACCTGTAGCTCTTCACCCCTTAGATACTCAGCATCCCTTGGAGGCCCATATGAAGCTGGTTACTACCAGAATCCCATAGATTCATCCCTGGCCATTCAGCTTGATCTCTCTCTTATGTGCATTATGGACTGTTGGGGTTGGAAAGTTTAAATTTCCTGGTAAAGGAACCCACGTCCCGGCTCTCTCCACCCTTTGCAGTTTCCACTTGTGAGAACCCATTGCACACCAATTTTGCTGTTGGGCATTTTGGCAGAGCCAGTACCCTCCAGCCCACTCTGTGTAAGCAGGACTCCTCCATTCCAATGTGAATTCTGAGCAGGAGCTAATGGCAAGAGACTCTGCATCTGCCTGCTCTGGCCATGCCAGTGATACACAGAAGAGCAGAGAGTGGGAAAGCACCAGAATAAGAGCAGGGCCATCAAATAGACCTAG
Source organism: Neopelma chrysocephalum (assembly GCF_003984885.1). NCBI lineage: Eukaryota > Metazoa > Chordata > Aves > Passeriformes > Pipridae > Neopelma > Neopelma chrysocephalum. The sequence goes on along the minus strand of NW_020897739.1, from coordinate 2,286,069 downwards.
GCCATTGTTGCAGCTCTAAAATTAGAGACATAATCATAATAAAACCCTCCTATTCTAACTTCATTTGGGTTCTTCTAAAAGGACTGCAGATGCTTTCACCCCACTAACTGGTGCCTGCACAAATCTTGAGGAACTGTATTTATCTGCATTGCCTGCCAGCCATGACAACACATGTGGCTGGGAAGGGTTTTGTGTTGTGGCCAGACAACACTGCAGCTCATCTGTCCCTCCCCTTTTCTCCTTCTCTCTTTGCCTCTCCTCATCTCCTCCCAGTCTCAGTCCCACTGGGGCTTTTCTTTCAAGTTCTGCTGCCAAATTTTCTACTTCTCTCCTGTCAGGCATTCTGCTTGTGAATTGCCAGAGCTCTCTTTTCTTCTAAGTGTTCACTTCTTTCTTTTCCTTTTCTCTAGTCTTTCCTGTTTTGTTTCCCATTAAATCCTTTTTTGTGTGTCTCACTCCCCCCCCTCCCAATTTTCATCTTGTGCAGCTTTTGCCTCCAAGTTTCTGTAATTGCAATTTGTTTGGGTGGTATGTGTGGTTTCCTTTTGCTTTGACAGTTGTCTTTTGGACAAATGTTGATGCAGCTTGTGCTTCCAGGTAACAAGTACAATACCTCATGGAAAAGAAAGTTTTATATCCTATAAAAACACAGAAATGTGAATTGATTTGAATATTTTCAAACTGATCGCTTGAAATAACTTGTTTTCCATAAACTTCACAAGTTATTGTGAAGTAATGTTGACAGAGGGAAAAAATTATTTTAAAAGCAAGGTTTTCTGCAGTATCCCATACTCCCATCTGCTTTTCAAAATGACTTTGAAATGGTCTGTTAAGCTGAGAGCAAATACAGCATGTGAAATGACGTCCTCTCTTTCAATGCTGAGATATTTGTATTTTTAATATGAACTACACCGTTATCAAAACTCTTCCTATCAATTGTTGAAAACAACTTTCTCCATGTTTGAGTAACGTTTTGTGTTCATTTATTTATCTAGGATGAGGAATAGCTGGAACACGAGAGACTTTCCTGGGAGTGCATCCAAGAAGGGCTGGTGGAGGCTTCCTAGTTAATCAGTTTGTCAAAAGGAGGACTTTTTCCAGCCTTCAATATTACTCACTTAACTTTTCATTAGGCCTTTTAATGTGAGCACTCTTAAAGCAAGCAGTTGTGACACGGAAATGTTAACTTAGGCCAGACCCCTTGGAAGTCCTGATTTTTCACTATGTGTCCTGTGCATCGCTAACCCAGAGCAGCCACAGCAGGCTGAGCTCCCCCAGACCCCCCTCACTCACTACAGCCTTCCTCAGGGTTTGCTCTCTGTTTGTGTATCATGAGTGTTACTCATAAAGGGTTTGAAGTCCCCAGGCAGATGTGTCTACTTCCACCATTAAAGTGGATTCAGGTGCTTGGCATGGCTGTCTCCAGGCAGATTTTCCCTTAAATAATTGATAGCTGCCCATGGTTCTCTGCCTGGATGTACTCATGTTTATAGGGAAGCATCTCACACTTTTTTTATTGGTGTGACCTATTTTTACATTCTCAGGTGACAAATTATGCCAAATGAGCTTTCTTACACCTACTATGATATGATAAGAAAATTTTAAGTCAACCACAGTCCTGAAAACGTTGTAAAACTTTTAGCAGTGTGAGGCACCAGGGTTTGATTGCCAGAAGATGTTGAATGAAGAAAGAAGAGAGACATCTTAGAAACAAACCTGAGTGGTGTTACACTGAAAATCTTATTAAGGGCAACAGGCAATATATCATGTGAGTTGAACCAAGCAATGACCATTAGTCTAGTTAGTGTTTTGTTACTCTAGTCAAACGTACCTGTTAATTAAAAAAAAAAACACCTCATAAATGATATGGTAGAAATGCTACAGGAGAAAGTCTTCCCATTATCTGCCTTCTTTCTCTGGCATTATCTTTGCCCTCCCTCTGGGCCTGCAGGGCATTGGTTTTTCTTCCTTGAAAAGAAGAGGGTGTTTATGAAGTGTCACCGTGCTGAGGACAGAGAGAGCTATTGTTTCTTAAGCAGTAACTACCAGTTCATTCCCTAGGTTCTTATTTTTATACTTTATAAACAGATATGCAATGTGTTGTTTGCTTTGTGAGACTAGGCTTAGCAGACTTGCAGACATGGTATGTGCAAACAAAGCAAGACATTGCACTGGCTGGGCTGAGCTCAGCTTTAGAGAAGGCCTTGATGATCTAATCCTATGCAATTAATAATGGGTATATGGTGGCTTTTGCAATGGAAGGGCTGGTTTCTTGATAAAGTTTATTTTGTTTGAAAACCAAACTTATTTTGTGGCTTGCAAGTGAAATTAAAGATTTTTATTACAGCTGCACCACCTGCTGTGTTGTGCTTTTCAGGTGCAATTGCTGCAGAGGAACTGCAAGTGGTGCTTTATGTCATGACAGGGTGGCTACTCTTTGTATTGAGGCTGCCTCTAGATAAAAGGCAATTTCTATCTCTGAAACATTTTACAATTTAATTGATGTTCACAATTTTCAGAATTGCTTTGGAGCTCTGAATTTGGAAATTCTCTGCAGCTCTGAGATTTTGAGGACAAAGCCAAAAATTATGTGGAGACTGAGCGAACTGATGTGTGAAAATGATTTGTAAAAACTATTTCCCAAACAGTGGGATATAAGGATAATCTGTATATATTTGAAAGATATGAGCACTTGAGTCAAAAGAGAGGACTAATGCTATATCAGCCTTGGGAACAGCTGGTTTTAGCCATGAAGCAGAGAATGGACCTCCCCTTAGGAAACTCTTGCAAGGGATCCACAGGAGTCCATAATGGTTTTAAACAAAAGTTTTCCTGAAGAATAAAACACGTATGATGTGGTTTGTTTTCATGTGCTTGGAGCTATTTGGATGCTTCTGAAGCTGTCCTGTGCTTGATAGCTTGAAAAACACCTGTCTTGTCAGGATGCTGCACACCTGTGACCTCCCCTGATTTTGGTGATTTGCAGTCTTTTTGTACCAGTTGTTCAGTGCCATCTCCTTAACCACAGACAGCACTTGTGGTGTAATGGAAAGGAACTTGGTCTCTTTTTACACCTTTGCTCCCTCAGTCCACACAAGGAACTGAAGAACTAAATTTTTGTTTGACCCCACAGTTAAGGACAGCTTTATTTAATGACGAGGTAATGCCTGGTTTTGTAGACAGGACACTGAATTCCTTATACCTCTGGCACTACAACAGAGATGCTTTGTGCCAGTGCTGTTTACATTAAAAAAAAAAAAGAGTTCCTTTAAGCACTATAAAAGCAACCAATTCCATACAGTAGCTTGTTCTACATTTTTCCTTTTGTTTGCTTACTATTGTTAACTGTAGATCATTTACTCCTTTAAAAGCTGACTGACAGCTTTCAGTTGGGTAATTCTCAGTGTGCTAAAGGCTATTGCGTTGACAATAACTGAGTATGTGCATTCAAACATTGCTCAGGAGGGATGGTTTACTTCCACTGGTTATTATTTCAGGCATGTTTGCAAAGGGGAGAAAAAAGAAAGGCGGCTGGGAAAAGGAGTGATGCAGTAGCTAGGACAGGGTAAGGATATGAGGAAGGGATTAGTGGTGGGGGTGGAATGTAAGCAACCACCCCCAGAGCTTTCACAGAAGTGACATCAATAAATAGAGTTCGTAGGTGGAGAACCCTGGGTTTTGTATTGCAGGTGAGCAATCTCCTACTGGATCTGCAGAATCCCTGGGGGGGCAGGAGTAAGAAAGAGGAAATGAAGACATATCAAATATGAAAAATCATAACTTGGTCTTTGGCTGCATTGTTGTCTTAAGTCCGTCCATCACTGTAAGAAACCTCTGTGACAGGCACGAATTTGTCAAGGGTAGAGGCTGTATCACATCAGCCTGCTCTGCTGGTGTGTCTGAGAGGAAGAAAGCTGGCTACATACATAGTCCCACTTGTAATTAGAAATATTTTATAACCCACATCCCTAATGGAATCTGGGAGAAATTGTTACGACAATGTGTTCCTAATGTATTGCAAGACCACAGCGCAATAATACTTTTAAACTTTAAACATTCTGCATCTGCTCTAATATTGCAGCTAATCCATCAAAAATTGACCTTGAAGTCTCTCAAAGATGGCTGTTGCTGGAGTAAATGCTTATAATGAATGCTAGTGTTGCCTTGCTGAATAGGTAATGGTACTGTGAGTCCTCTGAGTGGCAAAAACAGGTCGATAGTTTGTGGGAAGATATCCCCAGCAACATCTGATGGGCACTGATCTTATCTCTAGATATCAGTGCTGCAGTTCCTTGTGTCAAAAAAAGGTAGATGTTAAAGTACCACCATGGAATCATTAAAACAGGAGCAGAGCTGACCCCACTTGAGACAGGACCAGCTGTACCTAAACCTCTGCACGGACACTGAAACTGGGAGCCTGTGACTGTTCCTGTCATGGCACTGGATTTTCACATTAATAAATAGCATTCCCGTGCCTGTGCATTGGGGGGTCTTGTCTTCATGATAAAATCACTGCTATCCTTCTTTTTGTTTGGGTTTTTTTATTTTTTTTTTTTTTTGTGAACAAAGCAAAAGATATCATAGAACAACTTTTACGGCAGCTCAGCAATACATTTCTGCTCTTACAACCAAGGTAAATTTTATTTCAGGAATCACTGCATCAAACCCAGAGATATGCTGTATTTGAAGAGTGAAAACAAATATAGTAATTTATGGACCAGCCAATCTACAGGCTTGCTGATCAACAAAACGGGAGCTTTAAAGCATACAGGTAATGTTGGCCTCATATGTTTGAGGCACACTAAGTTTTGTTAACTTTCTTATGAGGGAATATTGAAGGTCTTGGTACTGAGAATGGACGGAGCAACAGCAGAGCGTATGAATTGTGGTGATTTATTTCTTTTCCAATGCTTTTGGGTGACACATTCTATGAAATATTAGTGAATTAGCTTCTCTCAGTTCAGCTGTTGGAGATGTTGTTTCTCCTCTGCAGGCATTTTGCTGTGTCTCTGTCACTGTATTTACTCAGAAATGTGGTTTCACATAGAAACACAGAAAAAGAGAGGTTTGGGCTATATATCAGCAAAGTGATTTTGCTGGAACAATTAAATTCTGGAAAAAACTGAAGCTAGTTAGGCAAAGTGGACACTGAGCCATTTGGGAAGCCAGCTAAACATCACTGCAAATTACACAGGAAGGGAGTAAGTCTGCAAAATGAAGTGTTGAAACTGGATAATACACATGCTCATTTCTGATGAGGTCCTTACTGTCTGTTATTTGTATAGAGATAGACAATGGTCTTATTAGTGGTTCTGTGGAAAAAGATAATTGAGACACCAGTGTTTGCAGAACCCCAGTGAGTAATAATTGCAAGTTTTAAGCCACTATTTCACTATTTAGGATTGTATTTGAAATGGCGAAAAACCACTTTTGTTTACTAATGAAGATGGATGGAATTTCTAAGTGAAATGTTCAGGTGCTGCTGACGACCTTAGTTATGAGTGGTTAAATTGCAGGAATTGAGGCAATCCCATTCCCCAAAGCACATTGCAACTAAACTGTAAGAATGGAAACTACTTGAACTACTACAGAATTGCCTACGTAGCCTTTGCAGGTGGAGTGGTTATCCTGTGTTTTGTGCACATGTATATTGAGTTCCCAACGGAAGTCCTGCCTCTGGCCAGGTTTTTGGCATTCTTTCCAATGGAGCTTTTCTGTTTCTGAGCCAGTCATTTATGGATTTCTCCATTAAAGCTCCTACAGGAGAAGTGATAGAGAAGAAAGTAAGTTAAACCCAAGGCAAATGTGCATTTTGATTATTAGGACTTTCTTATTCTGAATTTTTGTCACAGTTTTCAAAAACCACGTTAGAAGAGAAATAATTGCTTCAATATTCAGGTCTGGGAGTTTGGGGGTTGAATGCTTATTTTAACATGGCAATAATGGTTATTTGACAATATTTGTGTAGTCTGAGATATCTCAAGACTGCATCTCCTTCTTTCACTACCCCATGTGTTTTACTTTTTCAAATTATTATGATTTAAGGGAATGTAACATAATTGTTGCTTCATTTAACCTCTGAGCTGGCAAATAGATAAGGATGATATGGATGAGGATGATATGGATGGTACAAGAATTAGGGTTTAAATTGTAGGGCATTAATTTAGGAACAATGTAGAACAATCTAGTACATGGTGAATGTTTGACTTTTTTCCTAAATAGATTATAATAACTCTGGTTGTTAAAGAGAAGAGAGCTATCTAGCGGTTACAGATGTCATCAGCTTTTGTCCAACAGCTATCAAGGGCTGTACCCAACTTAAAAAGGTTTAAATTATCCAAGAATAATGCAAGGTTTGGGATTAAGCTCTGTAACATAGGAGGACAAATTCTGCCACATGCTATGGCTTTACAAACTCTTTTTCTGAAATACTTTTTATCTCATTATTGAAAGTCTCATAATATTTTAAATAAAGCTAACAGCCAGTAGTGTGAATTAAAAGTGGTTATGTTGGGAAACAGAGTTGAATGACAAATTGCTGCGTTGTCATGGGGGGTGGGAAAAAAAAAAGGCAGAATAGTTGGAAAGTGCCATATAGGAAATTTGGCTACCAAACATTTCTCTTGTAGCAGTGAAACAAACCCTCCGTGGACTGTGGCATCGTGTCCCTCGTGGCAGCCCCTGGAGCCCTCATGGAGAAACCCCGGAGCAGCTGCCAGTCACAAACAGCCGGGGAAAACTTCCCCAGCCCACAGCTCCTGGAGCCCCTCACCTGCCCAGCCTGGCAGGGACAGTGGGAACAGGGGGAACAGTGCCCACAC
>NW_020897739.1:2230733-2279238 GCF_003984885.1 Neopelma chrysocephalum | reverse complement strand
ACCCCACAGCTCCTGGAGCCCCTCACCAGCCCAGCCTGGCAGGGACAAAGGGAACAGTGCCCACACTGGAACACCCCAGAGCTCCTGGAACTCCTAACCCAGCCCAGCCTGGCAGGGACAGGGGAACAGGCCCCTCACCCTGCCCTGGAGCCCCAGAGTGACCAGTGGCTCCGAGGCCCTGCCTTGGGGAGGCCCCAGGGCCCAGAGCAGATCAAAGCCAAGGCTGTGCTCCCCACAGGGCCGGGCCCTCCCATCCGGACACCTGAGAGCTGCTCTACCACAGGGATCTGATGGTAACTGTGTAGTCTGTCTCCCTCTCTTTCTCCTCCTTCTCTCTTCGTGCTCCCTCTTCTTCTCTTTCCTTGCTCCTTTCTTGGTGCTTGGGGTAGCTTAAAGCTGGGGGGATTGGATTTTGATTTAAGGGTTGTGGATTAGTATGTGCTGGGTCCGTACTGTGGTGGAATGTTTTGTCTGGATTTTGTGGTGCCCTTTGGAACTTTTGCCAGGTTCCCTTTTTTTCTCCCCTAAATTATCAGTACAGGTGCTTCTTGGGAACAAGTGGTGTGGCTTATTCTCTTGGCACTATCTTGAGGTATTAAAGCACCCCATATATATATATCTATTTTAAAGTAAAACTCCTGGCTGAGCCCCTGAGATTGTGGCTCTGGGTCTGGGGTGTTACAAGTGTGTACATGAACACAGAGTTGTGACTGCAGGTTCAGAGCTGTAGCAGGAGTTAATTTTCATTAATTTAGGGTTGTGTTTTGTCTTTTTAAGCTGTTGAGGTCTCAAAGAATCACAAAACTCTCAGCTCTCATCCTGGCAGGTAGGTCATGTAGAAATCACTGAAATATTTTAAACTCTTCTGAATAATTAATTATAGTGACAGATTTTTCCAAATGGACTCTCACTGCAAGGTATTCTATTGCATTATGCTCCTATAGAGACTTCCAGTTTATTTCTTTGCACTCTTTATCTTATATTGTTCTGTGCACATGCTGTTACTTTTTTTTGTGCTGCTTCGTATTCCCATTATTGCTTCTTCCCTTGGTCAGGCCATTCCAACATACACATTGCACCTGCTTAGATATCTTTAAAACTACCTCTACAAATCCCTAAATCCATTACAGATGCAAACCAGAGCCTCTCAGTGAGACACTCTGTCTTTTGGACACCAAGTTGTCATCAAAAATCTCACCATCACTTCTTCACCTGCTCATGTGGTGCCCAGCTGTGCCTTGTTGGCCCTGCACTTGCCTGTAGTATGAGATTTGCTGCTCAGAGGTGAGATTTCCATTTCTGAAAAACTCCACGTCAATTCTGAGTTGGCCCTTGTGTTTTCTTCCAGAGAATTAGGTTTTAATTGGGGAGAGGGGAAGGTTTTAGTTCTTCTTCCATGTGCCTTGAAATACAAGTGGGTATTGTAAAGAAAATATAGCTGCATGAGGAAGCAGAGTGGTTAGAGTGAAAACTTCCAATCACTCTGGAAGCCAGGATCTTTACATGTTTTACATTACAGTTCACTATGTTAGCACTTGGCCACAATGCTGTGCAGCTCCTAATGCATCAGAGTTATGGAAACATCTGGGCTAAATAGCTTCATGCCGATCCACTGAGAAAATCCACCAAGGATTCAATACTTTTTGAGATATTTCATTTTCTATCTAGGATAGTAGGTTGCATTATGCTTATATACCGATTTATGAAACACACAGGAACATCTTGTTTCTCTTTTTTGTTGTTTCTCTTAGTCTTTATGTGCCTACAGGGCACATCTGTGCTATTTTATTAAGAGCTACGTTAAGGCTGGGCCTTGGGTGGACACAGTGTGGGAGAGGGAGCAAAGAGGTTCCTTTTCCCTTTGCGCAGCCCATCCCAAGGCTGCCAGAAATTACAAACCCCTCCAGAGCCAGGAGTAATCCTTTGAAAGAAAGATGTTTCTGCTGCATCTCTCTCCTGCTGGCCAGGAGAGCTGGCTGACTGTGTGGGAAAGTACCAAATTACCCTGTTGCAGCCCAGCCAAGGTGCTCTGGTTGGAAGCCCCTTTGCTGCAGGCATTGCTTCCCACACACTGTCTGTCCCTGGCACGCCCTGTGCTGGGATTCTGCAGGAGCAGCACGTTCCCTGGCATCCTCTGATCTCCAGGGATGCTGTTCTGGGGACACCCAGCTCTGCTTTGGTGTGTTTGTGTCATGCTGGTACAGTAGCAACCACTGAAATCTGCTTTTAAATCTCTTGTAGGGCACACGCAAGCCCTGCTGACTGTGAGATCTGTAATGTTGTAAGTTGATCCCATCTGCTGTCACAAGGAGCTTTTGGTTTCCAGAACTTCCCTGCCTCTCTGAAAAGTTTGCATCCTGTACATTGCTCTGCTACATAACCCTTATAAAAACCTGATAGCGAGTTTGATTTTGACTTGTGCCTTGCAGGTCAGCGTTGTGCATCTGAATGTCTTGAATTTCAGTCCAGCAGAGGATCCATGTGGGGATCACTCTGACAGCACATAAAATAACTGCCATTAAACTTTTATTATTGGGCAAAGCCTGCATCCCCCTTCTTAAAGAGGTGAGGGATTGCTACAGACCCTTCCTTTTTCCCTCTGGAAGCGTTCAGGTACTAGATATATCTTTTAATTGCTTCCTCCTGGCTCTGAAAGCTTAGCCTTCATCTGATGTTCAGGTTGGGCTTCAAATGAGGCGAGGAGCTGGAGAAGAGACATCTTGTGTGGAAGAGGCTGGACTGTCCTCATGGACTTACCTCCCAAGGTTGCAGGTTTGCTTAAGTTTACTGCTTGATCAGGACTGAATCCCAGTCATGGACTGGAGATCTGCAGGGCTGAGGACACAGAGCTAGTCTGGTTTGAGGATGGCATCTTTCCATGTGAAGAAGAGAATGTTGTCATCCTTGTGTTTCTCTAAGTTGTCAGATAAAGCAAATTCAGCCATGCTTGTGTAGCATGAAGAATACATAATCATTTTTTTAGGTCAGATCCTCCAATTTTAGTCACACTTGAGAGCAGTAAATTAAACTGTTTCTCATGGTGGAAGTTTCTGAACAGTCTGATACAAATTTTCTGTGCCCTAATTAAAGGGATGATTTTCACCCGCTGTACTGTTTCAAGCTGATGTGATAAACTCTTGCTCTAATGGAAAACCACTTAGGAAGCAGAAAGAGGAGAGACTGCAGAGCTGGGGGCAGGAATACCAGCTTGTGACCCAACACTGACCTGCTGGAGTGGGTATGTGAACTTTGTCTGTAGTATCCTTTCTCCCAAAGGTACTAATTTTGCAGGATATAAGTAAGGACTCGTCTGTCCTTGAGGGAGACCCCTCTATGTTGTGCTGACTTGCTCTTCACCAGGCCAAAGAAGTGTAGCTATAGGTCAGGAAATGTTCAAGGCAACCCACAGTGTGGGGACTTAATCTATTTTGTGTGCATATAAAAAGCTTTTATAGGGATCATTATCAACACAAACTGTTGTCTGATGTGCACTGTAAATAAAGTTGTGTAAATCACGGCAGCCTGGACTCTTGAGCAGTGGGAGACAGCGCAGTTCAGCACTGAGACAGGAGTGCTGGAGCACTTCAGGTCATTGGGAATTTCCCAGCTCTAAAAGAACCCCCAAACAAAACTAAGAACTCTGTAATGAGCCCTCTGAGAGTGGGAGCTTCCCAGAGTGCCATGGGATTTTCTGGGATGAGAACAAAGCTCCTGTGTCTGAACACTGGGCTCTCCTGGTGCCTAATCTGAAGCTGTAGACTCGGCCCCAACAGGAATTCGTTTCTCTGCTCCATGTTCCAGCTGCTGGGCACACTTTGTTGACTTTCCCCTCAGCAAACCCTGCAATGTGTATTCTAAATAAAAAAGTCTCCTACAAACTTGTGAAGATGAAAGACACCGCTTCATAAGTCTTCCACCTCTGAGAACAGGAAGAAAGAGCCAACGTGCAGCCACAGTTACATTTAATGCATTGTTTCCGAGTACTCTGAGAATATATTGAGGGGTGCAGTATAATTTTTGTGTGCACTGGAACATGGATGTGCAAAGCTTCCTTCTGTGACTGGGGTTTGCAATGACTTAGAATCTCTTAAAACATTTTGCCAAAGTATGGGATAGTTAAGAAAAAAATCATTTTGTTGGTAAAAATGCTATTTTTCTCTCCCTTTTTGAGGTCGTGGGCCACCATGAAAGCACATCTCCCAAATCAAAAATTGCAAGTTTTATCCTTTCCTCTGTTTTTTCAACCTCCTTTAATTCCTTTCAGAAAGAAAAAAATAGTCATTATTTCATTCATTAAAATCAAGGAAAGCAGTTTGGCTTTCCTTTTCCTGCCAGTTTTAGCTGCAGTACAGAATGTTTCTGGCATCTGCTTTCCCCAGAGTCAGAAAAATCACAGGATGATGCCTTGCAGCCCTCACTTGTTCTTGGGGCACCCATGGTCTCAATCAGTTTTCTCAGGAATTTGCAGATGGAGAAGCTGTTGTATGGATCAGTTCTGTTTTTATTTAGAAATATTTATTCAAACTTTTTCACTTTTTTACTATTCTACAAGATTCCTGCTGAAATTGGTGCAGTGTTTATTTGCAATGTTTTGGAAAATAATACATGTAGTTTGTTTATCTTATAAGTATTTTAATGAGAAGAAATAAAGTTGTCAGCATGTTGAGTCAGTCATGTACAAGCAAACTCTTCATGGACGTTAGTTTAGGGACCAGTTGGATGGTGGGATGTTCCTGAGAGAGTCTCTCTCAGAGTGTTTTGTGGTGTGCAACAGAAATCTGGTGTCGAGAGAGAAACAGTGTGTCCTGCTTCCTTCACTGATTTCTTTTATTTACCCTGTAGCACTGAGTGGGTTCTTTACAGCTGGCAAGAAGAAAACCCCTTTGCTTCTTGTGCAACTGTAGTGTCTTATGTAAAAATTGGTATTCCTGGAGAAAGGGGATGGTTGCTCCAAGCTGCTCCAGGCAGTGTAGCACCAAGGTTGTTCATGTGGAACCTCCACATTCACGTTAAGAGACACATTCTCTGCATTCTTTGCTTTCCTAAGGGCAAGAATTTCTGTGGGAAGCTGGGAAAAAGAACTTGATCCTACAGTTCAACAGATTCAGCCAATACTTGCCATGCCTTGAGATGGCATTTCCACTGGAATGCTGAAGGCACCTCAAGGTAAGTGGTGATTGTTACTTCTGTTTCACAGTTGGTAAAATGAAATCAGAGGTTTAAGTGGCTCACCTGGAGATCAGATAATAAATCCAGGGTATGTCAAACACCCAACTCTTCAGCTCTCAGCCTCTGGCAGCAGAGCTTCATTTAGCAGTAAAGGAAAAATATCTCCAAACTCTCCAGTTAGTCATGGAAGGAATGAATGTGCAGGAATCTCCTTCCCTTTCAATCACACAGTTACTTTGCAGTGATGCAAAGCTTTGCTGGGGCCTGAGTTCACAGGCAGAAAGGGTGATTGAGGTGAGAAGTGTTCAAGCAGCTGAGCAAACCTCCCATGCACTTGAAATTACTACAGAGTGTGTAAGTTCATAAAAGCCTCATAACTGTGAGGTTTATTAGCCAGCATAATCATTTTCCAAGGGAAGCAGGGGGAGGTGGGAGTTAATTAACCCTCCACTGTACTGCATGTGCTGTAACACTGGAGAAGTAGATTATTTCTCTTTTTTTTTTCTGCATGGGATTGACCCACACAGTCAGATGATGCAGAGAGTTATGTGGCTATAAAAACAAAGCAAATCAAAACCCACCAGTAAGACACTAGGGTGTGTTATGTTGAAATGCTTCTAGTAGAGATAACTCGTTATTAATGCTCTTGCACACAACAAGGGAGCCTTTGGGGAATGTTTATCTGGGTGACTGTGCCATTTTTCTCCTTGACTTGCAAGAAAGCTGAATTCAGACTGGAGCTTATTTAGAGAAATGAGCATGGCAGATCAGGGGAATGGCTTTCAAAGCAAAATCTACAACTTCTACTTGGGATGGAGTGATTTATTTTTCTTATTTGAGTTTTGCTAGGAGGTTGATCTCCAAAAGCATGACTTTTGTGGTTAGAGTAATATCCTTGGTGGGTTCTCATGCAGCTGGCAAGCACAATTCACAAAAAGGTTGGATTTTACAGATTTTCTTTTTTTTTTTTCTTCCTTCCTTTTTTTTTCAGGAGAAGTAATTTTTTCCACAAGACTGAAAGAATTTTATAATGCATATAAATGGAGTTTATTAAGGCTTTGGCAGATCAGTGACCCATGCTAATTTGTAAAACTCATAGCAAGTAGTCGAGTTTAGTATTCTTGGAGAGGAGGATTGACAGGTCTGGGAATAAAATCCATTGATGTAACCGGTTTTGCACTTTTCCTGTGTATAACACAAAAGTTGTGTTTCCTTTAAGGAAAAGACAAGGCATTTGTCATTTAGGAAGGTGATTGCCAACCTGGTTATGTTACTTGAACAAAGGGGTTTATCCTGGAGCTGAGTGGATTCACTTGCTAGTTTGGGAGACTAAGGGCTAATCCAGGACAGGGCTTTGGACTCGTGGGATATCAGTGTGATTGAAAGGCCAGGTATTCAGTAAGTTTTCCTTGGGATAGGAAGCAACAGGGCAGGCATGGCCCTTAAGAATTGTTTGCAGACTGAAGAGATTTCAAGTTTACCAGAAGGTGTTATATCACTCTATTAATTCCAGAAAGTTTCCAGATAGTGATGAGAGGCTTGACAGCAGAATACCAGGAATAGCAATCCAGATAAAACAGCCCTGGAGTCCCCTTTTTGTGTTTTTACCTTTCTCTTCAACATGTGTGTTTTTCCCAATGAAATCCTTGTAAAGGCGAGGTACAATAGACACCAATCCCTCGGTGGCAATGTTTCTCCTCCTAGATCTTGAAGGAAAACTAATTTTGGCTTCCATAGTTTATTTACTGACATTGCCAGCGCTGCTTGTGGAAGACCATAACAATATAGCACCGTGAGTAATGGGGCATCTGGGGGGACGAGGAGCTCCCAGCAGGATGGCTGATGCCATGCTGCAGGAAACTTGAGAGGCTCTTCAAATCATCACTTGCTTTTCCCCTGTATGACTCGCTGCTGTAGAGTTTCAAGATTCCCTTTGAATGGTCTTTCATTCCTCTTTGTGTCCTGTGGGAGACCAGAGGCTGCTTTATGGAGCTGGTCTTTATGGGGAGACTCAGTGGTGTCTCACTAGAAATAATGTACCAGATGCCATTGCACAAAGATGGATTTTCAGAATTACGTGGATGCAGTGGATGATAAATCCAGGTGACAACAAAGAAACATTAATAACCACTTGGTATAGAAACCTACTGAACTGACTCAGTCTCCTTCAGTAAAAGTGAGTGTGGTCCATAGATTTGGGTTATTCCAGCAAAGCACAGAGCTTAGTTTATCACATTTGCAGTTTCATCTAAACTTGCAGAAAGGTTTCTTGGAGACTTAAGCTTGTACATCAAAAGAAAAACCTTGAAAAATTCATGACTTTACCAGTATTTTTTTCCCCATTCACTCATTTCTGTCCAGATACATTTTTTTTTTTGCCATCAGCTGAGGACAGAGGCTGATGAATTGGTATCCCTAAACCAGGAGAGACTCTGATGGGTGTTCCCCTCCAGCAGGGACCTGTGGTTCTTGGCAGCCCCAGGAAGGAAAGGGGTGACCCCAGCCAGGGGAAGGGTTTCTGCTTTCAGTGCACCAGCCAGATTTTGGGCCCTGCTGCCAAGAATGCAGATTTTATTGGTGCTGCAAAAAGAAACTCTGTTCGGGGGGCTTTAGTTTCAATCCCAGTTTAATTGAAGTTAATACTGCAAAGCATACCCTCCACTGCCCTAGTGCCTTTTCACAGCCCCGGGTGGAGCTGCCCTTGTGCAACGGAGTGGAAATGGGTTCTCGGTCTTTAGGGAGTCGGATTTATTGTACCAGATTTGATGCACAAATGGGCAAATTATGCGGGTGGGGGAGAGATGGGGTAGTGAGAGGAAGGGCCTGGGATATGGGAACTGGTTTCAATAAGAGCCAGTGTGAAACTTCATCCCCTTCTCAAGAAGAAACCAGCCTTTTCAAAGTCTCTCCCATTTTTCCAGGCTTAAAGTAAATAAGTAAGTAGCTCGTGCTCCCACTTGTTGGCTTCAAATGGAACCCAGAACCAGGGGGTACAAAGGAGACTAAAAAAGCGTTTATTGGCTTGAAAGAAAATATTTACAGATGGATCAGGATGAGGCAGGATTGGTTCTTAAGAATTCCCCCATTTGGTTTCTGTAGCAGAGGAAGCAGCTGAAGAATTTTGTTCACCTATTCCTACATTTGCTCTATCCCAAACAGCTATGCCAGGTGCTGGAATGAAGAAATACTTAATTACTGAAACTTCCATTTACATTAGATCTAAAACCTCACTTTGTTACTTTCTTTAATTACCCAAGCCAAATAAACACTGCAGAGTGTATCTCCCATTAATTTAGGCTCTGAGTCAGCAAGGTAATCTAATTAAGCACGAGTGTAATTCACAGCACATTAGAAGTCCCACTGAAACCCACTTCTGCTGTTCTGCAGTTGTTTCAAAGCTGGTTTTATTTCTTGACGCTCCAAGACAAGCCAAGCTTATTTTTTTCATTTCAACTCCAGTTGTGAGCAGGGAAGAAAGGCAATTTGAGGTTAAGTGGAGAAAAATTTTACAGAGTGCTTGGGGAAAAGCTGAATTTGAAGTAGCAGAGAATGCAGAGGAGCAGAGCATGTGTGGGCTGGGTGTTTCTCAAGCCGCAGGTGGATGCTCGTTGCTGTGTGCCCAGTTCCCAAGGCATTGCTTGGATGGGCCTGGAAAGGAGGTGACAGGAGGCCACTCTTTATTAAATACCTCAGGACTGGGCTGTGTTGTGCCCCTCACCAGAAGTACAATGATAAAACCTTCTTTTTTGAGTGGTGGCAGGAACTAAATCTCTGCCTCATTGCTCCCCTCACTTGCTGGGGTAGCTCGAAATGACCTGGAGAAGTCTCACACTGCTGTCCCAAGAAGGCTGATGAAGCTGTGGCAGAGGAATTGCCTGGATGAATTTCTGCTAAAGAGTCCTAAGGAAGCACTCCCCTTGGCATCAGCTTGGTTGAAATATGTATTTTTAAGGTCCAGCTTGCTCAGAGTGTGGTCCTGCTCACGCTGAATGAATAACTCCATTATGTCAAAAAAAATTACGACTGCATAAATTAGAAGAAACTTGGATCCTGTGCCTTTCTTTCAAGAAATTGTGAATGCAGTTTTGGGAATTGACAAATATTTGGAATATAAATTGAAAACACCAGACAAAATTTTTTATTTCTTGTTATGGCTACAACAGTGTTATAACTCACTTTCTTTTGGCTTTAAATAACGGTCTAGATAATTAAACATTTTGTTTTAAACCTATTAAAACCAGGCTATAAAAGTTAGTGCCAGTTTTATATAATATATAGAGAAACTTAGCCTGTGTAAGATGGGAGGAAAATACCTAAACAACTTCTTGGAAGTTTTGGAACATTTTGACAGAACTTCTGACCTAATGGTACAGAAAATGCTGAAAGGTTAGCATTTTAAACCAAATATTTTTTGTGTAAAACAAGAATAATCAATCATCACATTAAAGGGGAATTGCTGTAACAAAGAAGCAATTTATCAAATGCAAATGCAGGGTTATGAATAGACTCCAAGAAAGCTCTTAGTTTCTTGTCCAGAGCTGCTTTCCCACCAAGTCAACATTATGTCACTAACAGAGTTGCTGGGAAACTGGAATACTCGCACGTAGAAAATTTGCTTGGAAAATGTTTCTATTTTTAGGTTTATCAACACACAATTCTGAAAAAGATTTTTCTCTTTCTCTCCCTCCCCACTCCCTCTCTTTCCCTAAAATTTCAGATGGGAATGGTGGTGCCTCAATTGAATACTGGTGCTTGGAAGCATTTTAACTTTGTACAGTAACGTTTGAATGCAATGTTGTTATTTAAAAAAATTAAACTGAAGAAATAATTCTTTAAAAATAGCACTGCTATGCTTCTAAGCACAAAGAAAGTCCTTTCAGTTCCGCCCACTTATTTTAACTGAATTGTTTGTTTAATTTTCAGCACATCTTTTGTGAAACCTGGTCAGGTTGTGGAAACTACCAGGTTGCTCCTGTTTCTTTAGCTGCTCCTGGTGAAGTGTTTGTGAGTCAGCCAAGGGAACCCAGCACATTTCCCAGGGGAAAAGGCTCAGGAGAAAGACAGGCCAACCACTAATGAGGCATTCCCAGGAAACACAGAAGGGAGGGAGATCAAAGCGGAGCAGCTGGAAACCAAGGGCCAGGTGGGCACCAGAAGGAAGTGCTGAGCACTCTTGCTTTGGCAGTGGGCTGAGGCAGCTTAGAGCAAACAGTTGTGTGTGTGTACAGGGAATGCACCAGCCAGCAAGGTCAGGGGGAACTTGTCAGAAAGCAGCCAAATCATATTGCACAAATTTATAATCCCTGGTACACTAAAAGTCATGGCAGGGGTACTTGTCTTGGTCTTGTCTCTGACACTCCTGCTCCTCAGTGACCTTAATGCTGTCCAAGGGCCTGGGGGCACAGAGGGAACTCTTCCCTTCCTCCCAAACCGCTCCTCACGTGTCCAGAGACCACCACAAAGAGGGCTCTGCCCCTCCAACAAACAGCCCTAAACCTTCAGCCTGTTCTAATAACCTCCTTCCCCACACCCCTCAGTGTCCTCGTTCCTGTTCTCCAGGTTTTTCCTGTTGTGTCCACATCCTCCTGGGATGGTGGTGCCCACAGCTGAGCTGCCTGCTTCCCACCACCGAGCCAAGTGGGAGTGTTGCACCATGTGTTTTACAGATGACACTTGTTTATTTTTCCCAGGATGGTTTCCCATTTTTTCCCAGCAGCATGATGTTGTTGACTCATATCGATGATTTAATACATTATGGCTCTGTAGTGAAATGGTAGATTTGTGGGTTTGGTTTTGATTTTTTTGCCTTTCTGACTGCTTTAATAAAGAGGAACAAAAAAGGTGCTATAGGATCACTGGCAGATTTAGCTTATTTAATGTGCTGGGTTTCTCAATGCTGAGGTTGAAAAGCCACACTGACAAAAGTACCTGCTGGTGCCATGAAGTCACTAAGGGTGTGGTGGGCTATCAGAAGGGTTGTACAGCCCCTTCTTTTAATCTATATCAGGTGAGAGGATTGTTCTTCACTTCAGGTTTGTCTGTCTTCACAGAATAATTTACACTGTAATTGTTTTTATGGATCCAAAGTCAGAGTTTGAAAGTGGAGTTAAAAATCTAGTCCTTGTTTATCTTTGTTTCTGGGACACAAGATTTCTGTCCCTTTGCTGTCTGTGTCACAGCAATCTGAACTTCTCTTCAGCCCAAATGTTGTCTGTGTGTCCAGGCCTTTTTCCTCCTGTCAACAAACCCACGTTGATTGAAGGCTCAGTTTTGTTATACATGTTTAAAACTCTGTTTTACCTTGCAGGCCTACACACCGGGGCTATTATGTCATGAGAAATATCAGAGATAACAAGTCCTGCAAAGCCATAATTTGTGTGCAGGCTGACATGTTTCTGCAGCATGGGCAGGGACAAAAAGTTTGTGGGTTTGTTTTTTTAAAATTTTTAACACAGTTCAGAAACAGATGAGTGTTTAACCTCCTGAGACCAAACATATGTTACTATGAAGTAGCAAACTTGCATGTTTGTTGCCCCTTTCGTGGCTGGAAGCTGAAGATGTTTTGGCATCACTAGTTAAAGTTTGATAAAGGTAATTATTGGTGTGGAAGCACCCGAGCTGTTTGCCATGTTGGCTGCCTTTCAGTCCATCCCACTGAACGTTGCAGTGCTTTCCACTCAGACATTAGAGACCATTTCATGAATGCTTATAGTAACCTGGCAGTGTTTCCTGCCGCTCTGTGTGCACTGGCTCCCTAAATCCCAGGGTATTTATTTCTGTGTCTGTTATTTTCTTGTTAGAAAAACATTTAATAATCAGACTATGCCTTCTGCACACATTCAAGTGGTAAAAGGCGAGGGGGGGAGAAAAATAGTCTTGAAATAGCTCATTTTCAGCTCATGTTTTGTGTTTGGAATAAGTCTGTGGATGTTGCAACAGCTGTAGACTCTTGATTTAGTCAGTGACATGATTTCACTCATTCTTCCCCAGCTTCCTGAGCTCAGCATGTCCCGCTGTTGTTCGGGAGAGATACCGGCTCAGCTGGCTGCTTTTCCAGGCAGCACCGCTCTCCCCTGGCCTCCCCCTGCAGACACCAACTTCTGTGTGATAAGGAGAAGTTTTCAGCTCTGAACACTCATCAAAAACACCACTCCCCCGGTAAGTATGTTAAACTAAGGCCTCTGATGCCTGTCCAATTTGTCTTCTGCACAATACTCTTCTCAGTTTGCAGCTTTAATGCAGCGGGATCGGAAATAATCAGGCTTTGAAACAGAACCATGTGGTTGAACACACAGCACAGAAACCAGAATGTTTGAGAATTGCATCATTATCTGTGTCAGACACACAGAGCAGCCCACGAGAGACAGCTTTGTATCACAAATGGAGTGGTGGAAATCCGAGTCAGTCCTCTCTCTCCCTGTCCAGAATTATCCTGGAATGGGTATTTCTGACTTAAGGGGAAAAAAACCCTCCCCATAAAGAATAGGGTGGGTTTAGTTTTTAGGACATTTAATGATGTACTGGCACATAGTA
Source organism: Neopelma chrysocephalum (assembly GCF_003984885.1). NCBI lineage: Eukaryota > Metazoa > Chordata > Aves > Passeriformes > Pipridae > Neopelma > Neopelma chrysocephalum. The sequence goes on along the minus strand of NW_020897739.1, from coordinate 2,266,536 downwards.
ACTGCACTATAAATATAGTCTGAAAAAATATGAGCTTAGTTTGGAAGCTGCTCTCAGCTAAATTATGGGGTTTTGATCCTGACCTAAACTGATCCCACATGTTCCTGGATTCTCCCAAAGTTTGAGTGCACAGTAAATCAACTGTAATTTTTCCTTTTTATTGCAAAGAATGAACAGAAGAGATTGGAAATTATATGACTTTGGCATATGTTTATCACATGGTTTAGGATTGTTTGATATCCTTTTAGCTTTAAGATTTAAGTAAAGTTTAAAACAGGTATAGAGACTCAAAACTAGTTAACTGGCATTAGGTCACCATGGTTTCAAAAACATTCAGTGCCTCTACAGAGAAGAACTGATCTTACAAGTACTGGTGTGTTCTGCTCACACACACTGAGGATGTGAAGAGATAGTACCATAGTAGGGAACAGTAAAGAAGGAGGAAATATCAAATGACTGCCTTGGGAATAACTCCCAATGCTTTAAACAACAGCAGTTGTACCCCTGGGTTATGCTGCTTCTCCTTTGAAAAATGAGTATGTTCAGTATTTATGCTTTTTATCCTCTTCTAAGGCCTTCTCTTTCCTCTTCTTCACTCCTTGTTGTACCAGCTTCAGTGGTGGTGCTATTTTGTACTTTTTCTTTGCAACTCATACCTTGTCCCTTCTTCCTGTTCTTTGGCTTCTTTTTGCAAGTCGTTTATTTTTTATTTCAACTTGAGAGTTGGTATATCCTTTACTGGTAGTACCAAAGTATGGATAAACTGTATTCTTGAACTTGGCTTTGCTAATGGACTGGCTTTCCCCTCTGAAACATTAGTGTTGCAGCTGAGTTTTGCGAGCTGTGCCCACACAAGCCTGCTGCCATGTGGGCTGGAGAGCCAGCTTGTCTAAGCCTTCCTCAGTAATTACCAGGCAATAAAAGTTAACTGCCCCATAAAACCACATGGAAGAACCAAGCTATTGCTGGCTGGCCCCGCTCAGCCCTCCTCTTCCTGTGTGCTGGATCTTTTGGGCAGGGGGAAGGACTGACCGAGGTCCCTTTTGGCTCTGTGTTTGTGGTAACTGGTGCCCTGGCCCTGGGCTGCTGGTGTCAAGGCTCAGAAGCTCATCTCAAACCAGGAGCTTTAAGCAGTGCACTAGTCTGACCTAAGCAGTTCCTATTTTATTTGTCACAGAGGAAAGAAGAAGATAACTCACTCCAGAGTTATCCTCTAACACCTTGAGAAATGTTTCAGAGTGATGCTTCAAAGCCAACCTACTGCAGCACTAAATAAGCTGCTGGAGAGTGAAGGTGTCTAATGTGAACCCAAAGACAGGGCAGCTTTGCAACTCCCCTAAATTGGCCATGACTCAAACTGGCAGAACTAGTCCTAATTCTCTAGTTCAGTAGATGTGCATAATGGCTTTGTGGAGAAATGAAAAATGTCAGGTTTCTGCCAACCTGCTCCCAGGATTTATATCACCATTGTGGCTCCTAATTTATACTGCTGTGCTTCTGGTATCTTCTTTCATCATGTGTTTCTTCGGCCTCATTTTTTACTTCTCTATCAGATAACATTCCCATTTATTTTAGAGGGGTTTTATTTTTCATTTTTTGTTACTAAGTAACTGAGATTTCAGTCTTCTTCAGGGGTTGCAAGTTTAAAAATGATGCAGAAAACTGTTAAGAGGCAGGGTGGGTAGGCTGGTGAGTTGTAGAGTCAGGCAGTCAGAAAGGATCATAGGATATCATTTAATCCATACTCCTGCCCCAAAGAAGAATATTTACACTAATGTTGCTAACAGAGGCTTGTCTGAACTGTCCTTAAATATCTCCAATAATGACAACCCTTCAGCTTCATTAGGCAACCACTTGCCCTTCATGTTAGAAAGCTTTTCTTAATCTTCAGTTAAGTATTCCAGGATCCCAGAAATAACCTGTTTGGGGTAGTGCAAAGAGAATTCAGCTTCTTTTCTTCTTGTTGCACTGGTTTTCCAGGAGTGGAGGAGAGAAGCAACAATATGAAGGATACTTTCAGAATGAAGTAGGTATTTTCAATCCTTTTTGACATTCCCAGTGCTGGGATTGCCCCCAGACACTTGAGGGTCTCCCATTTGCAGGAGGGATCACAGCTCCATGTTTCCTGCAAGAAAATCAAAATGCTGAGCTCTCTGCAGGGGCTGCCCATGGCCACACTGCTTCTAGTTAAACACCAACGAGCAGTTGGGCTGCAATCTAGGCAAGGAGCTGAGAAGGGAAACACTCGAGAATGCCTTGATTAATAGCATCCCTAAATGATAATGGCTGTTTTATGGCTTTTGTAAAGGATTGTAGCGTTTCTCATATATAAAAATAGACAAGATGTGGTTGCAATTAATGTAGAGGCTCTTTGTTGAAGCTGTTGACTGTAGGAAAGAACCCAAGGGTTTGTTAGGCTCCTCAGTTGTAAAACTAACTAAATACATCTAGGGCTGCCTTGTGTCACTCCATGGCATCTTTCAAAGCTGTAATTAGCAGATACCTAATGAGTTGTGGCTATAGCATGTGGATCAGATGACTCAAGTATTTACTCTCGGCCTCTGATTCTCTTTCTCCATGCAAGGGAGAATAATTTGACTTTAACGTTTAGAGACTCATTTTCTTTGGTTGTCTTGCCTAGAGACTTCATTGTTTCCAGGACAAGAGTTTGTGTGTCAGTTCAAACTCCCTGGTTTGAAACCTTCCCATTTTTTTCAGCCCACATTCCTTCCTTCCACAGTCTTTCCTTAGTCCCCTTGAAAACTTTGAATGTTATCTTTGACAGTCATTTCATACTGACTGTGCCTGAGCTGACCTTGCTCCAGAAATTTCCTAATTCCTCCCTGTCCTCAGCCATTCCACCATAAAGAGCAAATATTCAGATGAACCAAATATTGACTAAATCAAAGGTAAATATCTCTGTTAGCTGTTTTTCTAGACAGCTGGGTGTTCCTGAAGACTTCTCAAAGCCTTTCTTGAAGGAATAACTGCATGACTTCAGCTGTGAGAACAGCAGTACGTATGGATCCATACCTGCAAATGGCATGTTACAGGCAACTTGCATTCCATGTCCCTGAAAGGGGTTTATTTCTGGGATCAGCACTTCTCTAGACATGTCTCAGGGGACCTGAATGTTCAGCAAGTGTTTAATGAAGAAAGAAAAAGCGTGGGGGAGGTTCCCCTGTGCTGTAAGAGTATCTGTTTTATAACAGCCATGCTTGTCACAATAAACATGATTGATTGGCTCTTCATCACCAGCCACTCTCTTAATTCTTCAGATGGTGGCAAAGATGAATAGGGAGTGAGCTTCATCCTTCTGGAAAGCTGGGAATTTAGGCAGTGCCAATCTCATGGTTGCAGGCAGTTGACTGAATCCCATGGGAGTTAGAATCAGACCAGTAGCCCTTTTCCTAACAGTGATATTTAACGTGCCAGTCTTGTTTTCCCCTCAGCCCAGTCACATTTCTTTCAATGATGAAAACAAGGAGCACTTTTTCTTTTACCAGTTGGCTTTGGTCTGTGGGCACTGAGTAATTTAGGCAATTTATAGAAGATTGGCTCCAAGTTCCCTCAAAATACATAGGTTTGTATTTACATCTCTGTCTATGACAGTCATTTGCCATATAGTCTGAAGCTTTGAGGATGTGGGGTTTCTTTGGGTTTTATTAACCTGATACAAGGCTTTATAATTAACTCTTGTGCCTGCTGGGAACACAAGTTTCCATGAACCATTAAGCAAGTAAATAATTTCTGCTTGTCAGTCAAGAAGATCTTACTGTTCTGTTGGTTGTTTTCAGACATATTTAATAGACTGAACTAGAGGAAAATGCCTCCTAACAAGGATCTTGCTTTAGAGATGTTTATAATCCTCACTATGAAAGCTTCCCCAAAATGATCTGTTTAGGGTCTGTTTAAAACTCATGAGAAAATCCAGAACTAAAGCAGGTAATGAGAGTCAATTAATTACTTTGAGCTACAGGGAAAGTAATTTCCAACATAATAATTTAGGCTATCAGCCCATGGTCTACAGCTGAACTGAACTGCACAGTGTTATTTGCAACTGGGAACACAACAGTATAAACTGCCTGAGCATTCCTATTCCACCAGAACTCACAGCTTCCTAAACAAATGGGCAAGGCTGGAAATGGTGAGCCTGGGAGATGCATGGCACGACCAGACACTTTCCATTAATCCTCCCACCTCTTGGTGAAGCCCCTAGGCAAAAATATTTGTAATATTCCACCCTTTTCTTCCAAAGAGGTGACTCATGTCTGGGATCCTGCAACTTTTCCTAAAGGGGAAAGACTGAAACTCATGCTGTTGTAGAACTAAATTCAGTGTTTTCTCTCCCTTAGGACCAACATTTTTAACTAAACTAGAAAACTGGCAGGTAGTCTATTGGTTTTCTGTCTTGATATTCCAAACCATTAAAACCAACAAAGCCTGACTCAGAGGAGGGATGTGGATTAATGACACAACTGTGTTTGCAGATAAACGGATGAGGTGACCTTTAAGTTCTTTCCCCTTCCTTGCAGTGACTGATACCAAATTGCTATACAAGAAAACATCAACTTCATAATTTACAAAGTAGCTGCTGAATTGTTCATGCAACTTTGTTCATGCTGGCTGGGAGAGTTTGGGTGTTTGTGCTGAGTGAGAGCAATGGGCTGCTCCTAACCCAGCCAACCATAACCTTGGGAAGGCCTCAGCCATTCCAATTGAGGTGAGACTTAATCACCCTAATTGCCTGTGAGGTCTGGGAGCACTGGGAGCTGGACAGAAGGAAAGGATTCATGTTGTAGCTGCACTGACAGAAGCACCATCAGAGACCATCAGTTACCTCGTGGGTTTGACAGGAGCTGCTGGGCCAGCCCGTGGCTCCAGCTCCACACTGACCACTGCAGGGATCCAGCCACGCGTTCCCATGCAGGGGAAGAGCAGATGGCCCAGCTTATGGCACTGGAAGGAGACTCAGAGGACAAAGGGCAAAAATAAGCAGGAAATCAAGTTCTTTGCTCCTTGTGGAATAAACTTTCATTATTGGAGTGGCAGAGCAGCCCCACAGGTCACTTTTTGTCAGGCTGAGATCCCTCTCGCCGACCTGGTTTTCAAGTCAGGTATCAGTTTGTCATGTGCACCTTTAGTTCTTTTCTCTCATACAGAAGGCTTATTATAAATACAGTCAGGGGTTTAAGAGTTTCTTTTATTTTAAACACATATATTGAAAATATATATATATCATATTAGTGGAGCAAAGTCATAACCAGTACTCGTGTGCCACTTGTGGGCATCAAAACACAGCAGACCTGCATTTTACATGCTATGTATATTTTATTGTCCTTCTAAGTTGTCTTCAGTTGATTTTTAAGATGGTCAGATGTTGAAATACCGAGTAACTGTTTGTTTTGTGAATAGTATTCCAAGATGCAGCAGCTGGCAAAGAGTAGTTGAATATCTTATGGTGTATCTCTGCAGAGTGGATGTAATTGTAAAAAATAATATAAAGATCCCAATGCTTGATGTTACTGACAGATGAGTGAATGTAGCACCAAGCTGCAGCCAGTGAACTCCACCTTTCAGGTTGTCAGATAAGCTCTTTTGAAATCTAGGGGCTGCTTGTAATTGTTGTTCATTAACTTTTGAATTTTGGCCCCTGAATAACAGGTGGAGGCTGCTGTGACTAATGTTTTGGTGGTCTAGAGCAGGGTGGGATGTGCTGATGTGGGAATAAGATACTTTAAGACACAGCAGCCTCAGTTGATGACTGAATTTCAGCTTTTGGCCTGGCTGGGTTTTTTTGTTTTGTTTGTCTAGGAGAGGGGGAGAATATTGAAAAAATTGTGCATTACAACAGTGAGCAGTTGGCTTCAGCTCACATCAGGAGACAAAGAAAGTCATGCCTAATGACTAAAACAGACAGCAGGTTGCAAATTTGGGCTTCATGATGCATTCCAGTCAGTAACATGAAAGACAGGAAATATCTTACATGTGCTGCCTTTGGGGAACAAGCAAAGATATGGAGGTCAGGCACGGCTCGGCTACGTTTGCTGAGAAATCTTTTCTAATCTTTTTCCTTTTTCGGTTCTTTTTTTCCCCCCTGAGCAGTGTGGTGTTGCCTGCAAAGCAGTGGGAAGATCAAACAGCCCCTCAGGCAGCTGCTCACATTGGTCAGTGCCTCCGAGAAGGATGAGCCCATCAGCGGAGCCGAGCGCTGCTGTACATCACCTGCACGGGGAGGGGGAATGACCTCGAGCTCTTGGCCAAGTCAGTAACAGTGTCAATCCATTATCTCCAGGTAGGATCCAACAAGCTGCTGCAGGCAGGGATGGCTCTGGAGCACTTTGTAACTGCTTCATTTGGAAAGCACATCTAAACTCAATTTAGTGAAACTGTGACACTGGAAACCCCCACTGTTACTAGGACTGACAGAGCCCTGGGTCTGTGTTCCTTTACACTCTTGTAAAAATAAGGTAATGCCCCCTTAAGTCTGCTGTTCTTTCTGTTATCAAAATTTGGACAAGTCACTAGTGGGGGTTTTCTTCATAAATCCTCAAAAGCTGTAAAAAGTGGCAACTTCACAGTTTCTATCCAAACACTCCATAACAGAGCAAATGACATGATGTGGTTCCCAGCATTTTGGCTGTTGTTTTTCCTACTAGAGTGACAAGTTAATGTTGGCTGTTTTGTTACTGAGGAGCAGGATCCTCGTTCCACACAGTTGTCATTTAAAAAAGGCAAGAACAGAAGTGAAGGAATAAGTTTCATGTAACCAATGGATTTCTCTTGTTCATCTATTTAATTACTTCATTGTGGTGAGTATGAGGAACATTTTCTATATGACCATAATAAAAATCTAGCCCTTCTATGTCAGGAAGAATATGTACTGAACTGAAGTTCAGTCCTGCTTCAGCACAAACCAATAACCAAATTCAGAATAATTTCAACATTATGGGCTAAGCGATGCAATCCCTGGTTTAGAGTGCAATAAAAGTCTACCAGAAGCACAGAGAATCAGCAAAAAACTATTTTCCAAAGTCTGGATTTCCTGTGCACAATAAATTGTCAGAACATCTCGTGGCCCAAGAAGGTACAAATTAGGTTATTGGTTTCCAGCTGCAAGTTATTGGTGTGGGGAATGACATGGATCAACAGAGCTGCTTGTGCACATCCATGTTTCCAGACTTTAAAGAGCTACTGACAAGGTAATTGTTTGATAGATGCAGCATGTTATGGGACTGCTCTCCAAACAACACCAACATCAATATTTGCTCATATTGTCAGCATATGAGCGATCTGCCCTCAAATTGTGTCTGAAAGCAACACGACCACATTTTCTCAGAAAAAGTTGCATTTGCATGTTCAGTGAAGAAAAATCTCTGTTGGTGATAACACATTGTGGTCAAGCTGCTCAAAATTGCTGAGTAACTTCTGCCAGACAAACACACTCTGAGTGTGTTCTGAGAACACTGAGCACGCGCTGGGCTGGCAGAGCTGCTCAGTCTCCACATGAACTCTGGGAATCAACTCATTCCAACTCAACTGGGATTCAACTTGCATTGCCCTGAGCAACACCAGGAGTTTCCTGAGTCAGTGAATAGGATCAGTTGTTTTAATTTGAGCCTTTCAGAAAGCAAATCAGAACAAACCAGTCAGATCGATAGCGTTGAAAATGCCCGTTTATGTATTATGATGTTTTTGGTCTGCTTGCACTTTTCTCCATAATCATATTGTCATAAACATTTTCCACTGAAAGTATAATGTGAACAACCCTTTTACTTTTCCAATCCAGTGAATTTTTAGGAAGATGAACTGAATAACATTTCCATAAATCAGAAAGCATTACATGGTACCAATGGGAGGCAACTTGTTTCAGCTTGACAAAAATTCTTCTTCTCTGTTGTGTTTTTATGCATTGGGGCCATCTACGGATGAAGTTATAAGGCAGTTTTCATGCATGAGGTAAGAAAATGGTCAATACTAGTTTTAAAGCATTTTAGGAGACTTTGACCTTAGCAGTGTATGTCTTGTTTAACCAGTAAATTAGAAGGGACTCCACTTTATATTAATAACAAATATAAGTAGGCTTGAAATTTCTTTAAAATGCCCTTAGAATAAATTCCACCTCAAACAGGTTTCATTGTGCTGCAAGTTTTCCATCATATTTTTCAGCTTATGGGTGCATGTAAAATATTATGTATTATCCTTTCTTTAGTGTCACTAGTGCCACACTATTCAGGAAGTTCACTTGGCTGTCCCTAAAAAAACCCTAAACTTGTACTTGACGCGCTTTCTTGTTACTGGGTCCTGCTTGCTTTCTGCTCTGTAGAAAATGGATCACTGTCATTGGTTTGTCTTTCCATTATTGCCATTTTCCTGTTTTTAGCATATTTTTCATTACTATACCCTAATTCATGTTAAAATTCAGTGTGTCCTGTTCCCTTGACTCCAGACATCGCTCCTTGAAGATGCAGATCTGCTGAAAAACAACACTCTTTAAAAAGTAAACAGTTTCCCTTACTCTCAGACTAACATTAAAAAACAGTCTCTCAAAAGTTCTCAAAGGAACATGTTTAAAAATGAATGGGTAGACATTTGTCTTTGTAATGGATACTGTATTTTTAGGTAGTATAAATTTTATAGAAGTCATAAAGTTTTATGAACTTTAACAAATGTCCTTCTCAGAATAACTTGGGTCTTATTGTCAGAATGTTATCTGGGAAAAGGCGACCAGATCTGTTCCTAAAAGTGAGGAATTTGCAAGTGGGAGGTTACATAGGTTTGGGAAGAGAGTTTAAAATCAATCCCTTCAGCGCCTTCCTGTGCAATGCAGCAAAACCAGTTGTGTGACTTCAGAATTCTTTTGGTTTTTCTCTAAAACCCAATAAACCTCTGTGCCAGGCAAGATTTGTCTTCTCTTGCAGGAATTTGTCTCCTTTTCTTGGGACAAATGTGGCCTGCTCACTAGTCCCATAAGCTACAAGTTACTTGAGCTGAACTTGAGGAAAAAACGTCCCTGGACATGCTGTGTTCCTGTCCCACGTGCTGGCACCCAGCCCTCAGGTGAGCCTGCACTGAGCTCAAAATCCTCCAATCACCTTGAGGTGCACACTGAATGTAATTGCAGTAGAGCCAGGGACACAGCCCACATTACAATTACTGGTTCAAACCCCATTACATTTATGGATCAATCCTGCAGTGTGATCCCGTGCAATGACACAAGCTCTGTGTCAGCAGGAACTGGGAAGCAATGAGTTTTACCCTTTTGTTCCCCTGTTAACTTTAAACTGTTGACACGGTGCTAAATTCAGTGCGCTGAAGGTGTTTCCATGTGTCACTTCTAATAGGATACAGGTGTCAGACAATTTGAGATTATTTCAAACCTAATTTTCTTAGAGTGAAGATACAAACAGTTACACCAGAAGCAGATGTTGGGCCTTTCTCACCCCTCCAAAATGTGGTTTGGCATCCATCCAGACCGAGTCTATAGGGAAAAAGAGAAAATTACATTTAATTTTGGCTTGCTTGGTTTCCTCCTTTCAAAATCTTCATGAATGTGCAATAAAAAAAAAAACCAACAACCCATCCCTTTTCCCTCTGCTTACACAGGGACTAAGGATCTTGTTGCAAACAGATGGAGTACAGGCAGGTTGGGCCATGAACGCTTTTCCACCTCCACACCATCGCTATATGGTCCAAAATGTGGCATAAAATGCTGTATTTTCCTTTTTGCTCTCTTAGCCCTGCCTCTGTCACTGACTTGTCTGGTGTGCTGATGTTGGACTGACAGCCGGGAAGCAGAGGAGGAGCAAGGACAGTGCCTGGACCACCCACTTGGGGTCCTGCCTCTGCTCCACCTCCACTGACCTACCTGGGGGTGGGCACTGGGACTCAGGAGAGAAGCCCCAAGAGCATCTCCTTCCCTCTGCCTTCAAGTTGCTAGGATTTTCCCTGGATTGAAGTACAGTCTCAGCTATACACAGGGATGCAGAAGCTACATCACTTGCCGGCATTGGGCTCTCTCTCCTGAGGGCAGTACGTGTTCTCCAGCAAGGGGGTCAATGAGTTTAGTTACACTTCATCAGAACTCTTGTAGGTGTCAGGAAAACTGAGCTCATAATCCTGGTATTACAGCCTTGTGGGGAAGAAGACCCTGCTCTGAGGTTTGCCACGTGAATTTTGGGTTCTGCAGCTCAAACACCTCTTTCTGCAACTGCCTTTAGTAAAGGAATCTTGTGACTATAAATCTCAAGTGTGTGACAATTGTATTTAAAGCCGAATGACCAAAAAATGCTCCAATTTCAAGGTTTTTTGGCATCAGTATTTGTTGGTCATTCAAACGCTACTGAACAGCAAATCCTTTAAGAGTGAAGAGCCATAAATGTACGCTGGGAAGTGAGGGAGCAACATATTTGTATCATCCAGAGGAGGAAGGGCACAGAGTCCTTCCACACATGGTGAGGACTCCATGGGCTGGTAAATACAAAGGGAACAGTGAGCAGATGGTGGACAGGAGGCACTAATGCAACTGCTGGTCTCCTGGGGTTAGTCCAGATTGCACCAGGAAGGGTCTCCAGGCGGCTCCTGCTGAGGAAGGTGGGTGAATGTGATCAATAGAAGGCATCAAGTGCTGGCTGGCGAATCAAAGGCACAACTGTGGAAATGCCAGTCTGCACATGGGGGTTGACTGAGCTGCCAGGAAGTTATCCAGAGGCACTGGAAGACCAACCCGGTAACAGGAAATGAATGAAAGGATTTCTAAGCAGATCCTGGGCTGTGAGTGCCACTGGGGCTATTTATACAGGCAATTCACCTCATTAAGGGGCTGCTCAGATGTCACAGATTAGCCACTGCCAGCACTAGTGACCTTTCTGCACAGTGCTTTAAGAACAAAAAGATGGAAATTCCCATTTTCTAAGCATGGTCCAAAAAAACCCCTCTGTGCTCTTGTTAAAGCAGCTGCATTGAAGAGGAGTGATTAGAACTGGCCTGCATTTTTTTTAGCTTGCACCTGTCTCTCGTTCCACAGCTGGGGACACACTGAAATCTGCTTCCCTATAGGCCTGATCCTGTCTGAGCTTCAGGTGGTAATTAAATTCATCATCATCTACACCTATTTCCACTTAACCTCTTGAGGGGAAGAGCCACCTCAACACCAGCAGTTGCTGGAACTTGCAGGAGGGAGGCACCCACAAGGAAAAGAAGCTCCCCCATTTCTCCACCTCCAAAAGGGTGAGACTTTTTTGGTTTTTATTCTTAATGGAAGTCAAGGGCTTGCAAAGGATGGGGGGTCAGTTTTGAGCAGCCTTGTCAGTCTCTTGGGAAGGTTTTTGATTCTTGATTATTTTGCTTGGGTGGTTCTTACACGCTGCTCTCACCCACCTTTGGAGCTGAAGTTTCTCCATATTCCCTCAGTTTCTCTTCACCTGTGAACATGCACAGTGCCAGGAGTTTGATTCCTGGCACAGTGATCCAGGAGAACTAATGGCTTCAAAATTGTCATTATTAGCATTTTTTGTAATTCAAAACTATTGCATTTTTCTGCCTTTAAAACGTGATGGATGCCTGGAAACCGACTGGCACTATGTAAGCAAATCAGTCTTTGTACAGTAAGTCAGACATCCCCCATAATCTGTATTTCTGGGGAAGAAAATGTCAAAGTAGAACTTGGTATTGTTTTGTGACAAGGTGCTGAGGCAAGACAGCAGGATGCTCACTGAAAATTACTAACCAAAAACATGCATAGCCCTAAAACATGTCAAAACAGGGAAGAATAACACATTATTGTCATATAAAACGCTGCTTCATCTTGGCCCAAAGTGTCACACCAGGTTTTATCATGTGGCAGTTAGGTACAAGGCTCTTAAAAAAGATTAATTTTCCAAGGGAATTGTACCTATTCGTTATGTAGATTAATTTTACTGTTGTCACTGACTGCTTGAAATAGGAATAAAATTAGATTTTCCAAATAATACTTTTGCAGGCAAATGCATTTAATGTGAACAATATCCCCAAAAATGGCTTGCCACTGAATTAAAACCAAACTAAACAAGAAATTTAGGGAATATTTTTAGAGAAATTTTAGAAAGATGCCACATTTAGTGAAGTTGGGGGTTTTTTTGCCTTCTAAGAAAAGTTATTAATGTATTTTTCTTGTATAAAAGTGAGGCACTCGTAAGGGTTTTTTTAATTTCAAGGCAGTACTGGAACCTTGTGTAGTTTGATTCCTATTGCATGATGGAAAATGACTACTTTTGGCATTCTAATCAGCTAGTGAATAAATTCCCTAAAAACTCGGGATACGAACCAGAAAATGTTATTCATTAATTTTGTTTATGGTTATTTAATTTTAATTATAATACTTTAAAGCCATTTAAATCTGCAACTCCATCATGTGTAAGTTAATGTGGCACGTTTTGCAGAAATAATCAGGGCCTGGTAATCCAGATCACCACAGAGCCCGTAATTAAATCTTTGATGAGAGATTCAAAGTGATTTTTAAATGCGCACGTGGCTCATAAAACACTTGACAAAAGCTCTACTTTTGTCATCACGACTTCACAAATGTTCCTCTGGCATTGCCCAGGTTTAATTTCTATTCAAATTCAAAATGGAAATCTTTGTAATTGAGTTACTGCCTTGTAAATAAATATTGTCCGTAGGTAGGAAAACAAATTAATTCTCACACCAGTTTTCCTGTGTAAGGAAGATGTTCATCCTCCTGCCCCTCTGACAGCATAAAAATGGGGTGCAAAGGGGTGGTTTGGGTTGGTCTTTGTTTTCTGGAATCATTTTCTTGTAATTGAATTCCGTGTTTGAGACACTGCCCCATGTTACAAGATGGGAGCTCACGGTTTCCAGTGATAACAAAGGTGCCTGCAGGCAATTAGAGACCTCGGGGTTTTAGGAGTCTGGTCACTAAAATATGTTACAGCTCAAGGCATTGTTTAACAATCCGAGTCTCTTCCAGCTGTGAAACACTCCCATCATCAAGTAGGTCTCTGGGACTCCCTCAGGAACGGCAGGCTCTGGATATCCAGCTGCTCGGAACAAAAATAAATCTCTTTGAACACTTATTTGCCGTCACGTTGTGTGAGGACTTAGAAAGGCTGAAATATTTTAATCGTTCATCTCCATTCATCAAATCTTGTCGTTCCCGACAAAACTCCAAAGTGGTTTCAGCTGTGGGTTAGTTGTGGCTGACACCAAACTCTGTGCGCGGAGATCAGTGTCGTGGTTAAAGATGTGCCACACACAGGCCGTGCCTCTGGAACCGGAGCAATTCCTGCCCCTGCAGAGACACCACACGGCATTCCACAGCTCCTTGTTACTTATGCTCCTGGCTGTCACGGAGGGATAACAGCAGAACTCCAACAGCTATTGATCACCAGCCTCTCCTAACCAGTATTGGAATCTCCTTCATTAATGGCCATCAGCCTTTGCTGCTGACACGTGGTGTTTGTTATCGCTGCTGTGATAACACAGAAATATTCATGCACAGGTTTGGTTGGAATCATTTCTTAATGAGAAACTCAACAGAACCTGTAGGTCTTGACTTCACTGGGGTGCAAAGAAAACCTGTTTTCTCTCTCTCTTTTCTGAGCTGCTTGTTTTAAAGTGGGAACTGTTTTGTTTTGGTTTTTTTTCTCTAGATTTTTAAATGTCATTGCTGACCTAAAAAGGAAAGGGAATAAAAAAATCAAGTAAATTTGGCTGTAGTTTAAATGTTCTTTGACCTCTTCCTTGCTGGTACTAAAAAACATTAGATAAATTATTGTATATACTTAAAAACATCAGGTAAATTATTAGCAATCGTGCTGCACAACTTGGAAGTGAGTTCTTACAGACTTAAAGGCTTTTAGGTTGTCAAGTATTTCCAAAGGGACTCCAACCTATTTCATTACACTGGTTTTCCTTATAGTGTTCCTTCTTTTTTTATAAGCCCTGTTTTGCTTCTCCCAGCCTTCCATCCTTCCAGAGCAACCCAGAGCCCTTCAGTGCCACACTTGTGATGTTGGACTGGTCTGGGATGTGCAGTGAGCAGAAGGGAAGGTGGGAGCACGTGGAAAAACACGCTCCATCTCCCTGTGCAGAGATATCCCAAGTGTGCACCTCAAAGGGGGAACAGTTCATTGCTATTGCATGAACACCCTCATCATTCTCTGCTCTTCTGGGAGATAAAATTCCCTGGACTTCAGGAAAACTTCACATCAGCACTTCTTAATATCCTCTGTCAGAGGCACAAAAAGCCCTCAAATTATTTAGGGAGAAAAACCTTATCCCGCTTCAGAGACAAGATAACTTGTGGACGTGCAGAGCTTAGACTGTCTTCCCAAATGGATACAGCATGGGAATGAGGAATCAGCAGTCCTACACAAAAGTTATTTTGGAGGGGTTTTGTTTTCTTTCGAAGCATGAGCCAAAGCCCCTTGCAGGCTCCTGTGGAAATGTTCACATTAACATCAGTTCTTAATTTTTCTGGGTTTTGGATCTATTTGATGAAGGACAGAGAATAATGTTGAAATTGCTATAAAATGTTAAAAATGTTTTGACCTGCTCTTGAATTTTTACATATTTTTTTTAAGCTGTGTGGTTTTGACTATGGTTTTATTTATGCCCATAGCTGCAAGTAGGGATATCAATCTGGGCAGTGCTGCAGTGGCCTTGCTGACTTCACTTTCTTTATCAGTACAGTTTTCCACCAAATTTTCTGTAGCTTCTGAGATTTTTATTTTATTATTCTCTTCCAGAGAATATTTTTCCCGTATTGCTATTTCCAAGGGCCTTCTGTCTGATTTATTTTCTGTTTTCAGGACTCAGTGAAGCAGAAAACCAAAAGTTAGTCTTCAGTGGTTGGGGAAAATCCTGAAAGTTGGCAGAGGTGGTCTCCGGATGATCCAGCCCAGTTTTTCCAGGACGAGGGAGCAAAGAGCTGGCAAGTGCAGGTAGGCTTCCTGCACTGAATGTGCTGAGAAATCACCCTCACAAACACATTCCAGCTTTGGCAGTGCTCAAGTAATGGCTATTGCTGCTCCAGGGAGGAAATAATTAAAGCCATTTCTTGACTCTGACAGTTTGATACTGGTGGTTTTCAATAGCAAATTACCAACATCTGTACAGCAAAATGCAGCTACTGCAGCAATTATTGAGCGGGGCTGACCACAGAGGTGCTGGAATTGTTCATTTGCTGCATGTCCCCTCCTCAGATGTGACCCACAATTGAGACCTGAGGTGCACACGATGGCAAACTGGGTCTCTTGTGTTAGAAATGTAAATGAAACCATATGGAAAGATGAATATTCCGTGAAAGCCCCGGTGGCAAATGCATCAAAGGCAGAAAATGAAAGGCTGGAAAGACATCTGAATGGCTTTCTTAATTATGTAACAATTTCAAGTTTCCAGAGCAATTCAGAAGTAAAATTTATACAATTCATTCAATTCCACAAAAATGATGGCTTTTCATTCCCACATACTGTTATAACTGTTTTGCATAGTAAACATACAGAGTGTGACTGTGCAAGCTGAAAACTCCCATCTAGGGCCCACAGCAAACAGCACAGCACTGCAAATTTTCACTGCTGGTGAAAGAAGAAGGTAGCAGAGAAGTTAAATAAGCTCTGTATATCCCTAACTCAAATATTTGATTTTAAAACACTAGCTAGAAAAGGTAATACCAATCTGAGCAGGAATGAGAGGCTGTGAGATGAAATATGTTTCTCAGAGAGAGCTGCTTTGGGATTGATAATAAAAATACTGCCTTATTTCACTGCTTATGTTGTAACTACGTGTCTGTCAGGGTTTTATATTATAATCCACTTTGGTCAGGGATTTACTGATGTGTAAAACTTGAGTTTAGTTAGTAAATTGGCACTCTGTCTTCAACTCCGTTTCACTGTTATTTAAGCTTCTGAACCTGATCAAGGCATAGTATGATTTCCTGTAAAAATATGTAGTAGTTTTAAATTAGACCTCCAAACTTCAGCAATCTTTTGGGTGGCCTGGTGGGGGATTAAAAATAGCTTGTACACCTACCAGCTGATAACTGAGAGGCTTTAAAATAGATTATTGTCTTCATGGCCCTAATCAGCTAACTAGGTGGTGGCAAAAATTACCTACAGACACAGCTCAATTAAACCCTTACTTTCCTTTAGAGAGGAGAGAAACATGCTTGAAGTCCTAGGAAGTCACAGCATGTTTGTCAGAGTTAGATGAATTTAATTTAGATATTGATATGCAAGTGCCAATCAACTAATAATGCGTTGAATTGATTGTACACAGGTATATTTTGAAGAGAGCATCTCATTGTAATGATGTATTTTAATAATTATTATACTGCAATTTTCAGTCCTCCCTGCAAGCAGAGTATTGTGCAGGTTATGGTCAGATGGTGACTAACCAGTCTCCATCATGCAAGTCCTCCTTGTAAACCTCAGGCAATGCAGGTCATGACATTTTGGGTGGTAGTACAAAATTCCAGTGCTGTGCAGAGGAATTAAATGCAAACTAAGTAGACTGGGAAATATTTGTGCAGTTTTGAAGAGGGATTCTGCTCTGTACTCAGTCAGATGTACATTACAGAGGAGAAAACAGCTCTTAAAACTCACTCTTGATCTTCATTTGACATGAGTGTGGGCAGAGCAAGCCAAGGTATCATATTCACATCAGTAATGCCCCGAGACACTGTGATGAGTTATTGCAGTGAGACCCCCATGAATCAATATTGATTGGCCACTTACTTTAAGGCTACTTAATTAAAACTAACAGGATGGCACAGCTCCCAGGGTGCTGTGATTTATGAGTGTGCCTGGAAGAAGGGGGGAAGGACAAGGTGTAACAGTTCTCTTTATTTTGCAATTGAGGTCTTTCTCAGGTAAGGGTAAATGAACAGTTTAAAAGGAGGAACTGGATGAGTGTAATAAATAAACTAGAAGGGCTGCTTTGGCAGTATCTTGGCTGTTAGAGAGGAATTCTGGCTTCTTACCAGGGTACCTGACTGTCCTATTGCATATGAATGTCATCCAGAGCATCCAGCATGAAGCTCTCTCATGTTAATGAGAAAAGAAAATTACTTCCCTGTAACTGGGGTTGGAGCGAGCACAAGTGGCATCACTGTTCTGTCAGGTTTGCCTTTCTGCTGAATGTATTTAGTTCCACAATTATATCACATTTTAGCTATTTATTCACAGTATCAAAATCTGGGGGAGTCCACCAAGCTGTCTTGAAGTGTATTTTTCCCTAGAAATCTACGTAGTCTACTCCTTATTTTTACCTATGTCTCGATGCTTTGAGGAGCAGTCGTTTATTTTTTGTCAGGCTGGTTTAGGCAACAAGTTGTACTTTCTCTGCCAGTCCTGTGAATTGTGTGTGTTTGTTTGACCAGAGTCATGTGTGAGATGCAGAGAATCCAACCCACTGTGTCACTAACGAACCCCTGGGGCTTTGCACCTCCAGATATTCCTGTTTCTCAGTGGCCAGTGGACAGGAAAAGTAAGGAAAATCCCACACAATGAATGCCATAAGGAATTGTTTCTCATCTGCTCATATTTGCACAAAAATAAATATAGGGAATTATGCCTTTAAAAGTTGAAGCCTTTGAATTGTGCTTAGCAGGCAGAAGTCAAGAAGTCACTTGCAACAGAACTGGGTTTGTTTTTTATCAGCACTTGCAATATCCTGAATCTCTGCTTGCTATTGCAAACAGTTTGGTGAGGGAGCAGCTGAGATGCCAGAGGACAATGTATCACTCCCTGAGGGGAAGGTCTTGGACACTGTTAAGATAAAGGCAAGAACAGCATAGGGAAGTGTGATTTAGGCAGTGAATTGATTTCTTTATATTTCTCCCAGAGCAAGAAGCAAACCTGAGAAAATATTTTTTTACATCTGATGCTAGAAGAAACCAAACTTTTTTTTTGTCTCCTTGTTGTGCTAAATGATAATTTGTGTTTTGTGAACATTCTAAATAAAGCCACAGTTCCACTGTTTCTAGAGGATTTTACTGATAATGTTTGAATTGAATTAATGCTCTTGGCTGAAATCATCCACTCCATTTTTTTGTTAGTTTTGTTCAGGTGTATTAATTTCCGAAGACTGGCAGGCATCAGTTCTCTGTATTCAAAAGACTGAATTTTTGAAGGTTTTGAACCTTAGAAGCTACAGAACTTGCTGCTTAAATATTTAATCTTGGAGTTTTGTCAGGAGTCTGAAAAGTTATGCTTTGTTTCTTGAGTTGTCTATAAGGGACATCAAATTTTCCCAACGAACACGTATTTATAAGGAGTTCTTGGGAATGTGAAGTATTTTATTTAATACAGAGTTTTCTTCACAAAATTATTTGAACCAGTTGCTTTCTCATTTTTACCCTTCACTCATTTTCTTCGTCATGCTTATGGCATCATTGTTATGACTCTTGGGGGGACGGTGGCTCTGACTTTTCAGGGAGGTTTTCTTTTGAAAACTTTCTTTTTGAAACTTTTCTTCTCTGGTATTTCAGGAAGGGCTATGGTACAGTTGCTGGGAGAAAGAGTGTCCATGCTTTCCCAAACATTGGCATGGAGATTTAACTGGGCAGAAGCCCCCAGACAATTGTGTGGGTGAGCACATTACTGGCTTGTGATCTGGGGTTAACACTAACAAACTGCAGTACCTGCTGGGATGTTTCCATCTCCTATTAAAAGTAGATTTATATAAAGTAATATTTCTCTGCACTGCCATCTAGTGAAGTTACCACGCTCTGTAAAGGCTTTGAGATTCTCAGCTGAGCATTCTAAGAGTGAACTGTATCTCAGGGGCACACAGGGCTTGGTGCCCAGAGTTCAGTGCAGAGCAGCTGATACTGTCCTGAGGGGAACAGCAAATATTACACAATAAGTGAGATACAATAAATGTAATCACAGAATTCTAGCAATGACTGCGATGACAGAGAGAGCCAAAAGGGTTTACTCATGTTATCAGAGGAGCAGAAGTGACAGATTCAAAACACTGAGTTTTAAATCAAGCAAGGATCAGAGCTCTGCAGCTGCTGGAATGGTCTAAGTTCAGGCTTTTTTGGTAGGAAGTACCCAGGTTTCCTGGGGTCTGTATCTTCAAGCCCATGGAGTGATGCCCACCAAAATCCTCACTGGAGTTCTTTGGCCTAGAACTTGAGTGACAGTTTTTAAAACAGGCTTTTGAGACTCTCAATGATGCCCAGGTTGTGTTGGGAAACACCCACCGTGGGTGTGCTCTGAGTGATGGGATTTGCTGCTCCAGTGCCGGGGTGGGCACCTAACGGGGTCCTGCTGTGAGCATGTTCCACCTCTCTGTTTCTGCTTAGCTCAATGAGATTGATTTTATTTAAAGATCTTTGACTATTTTTGGAACACACAAGTAGGTCAACCCATCGTTTCCTGATAGTGGAAATAGCTAAAATAGGACACACAGCTCTGAAATCATTACTCTCTTCATGTATCATTTAGTGAGCAAAATCTCTCGTAATACTCTTGTGAAAGTCATCTTAAAATCCAAAGCTGTTCCCAACGCAAGTTGAAAATGGACATAATATTAATATGATTTAGAAGAACTAAAAACTCAAGACAAGTGAAAACCAGATTCCAAATTTTGTGAGTTATCACTCAGCCATGACTGAATTAAGCATTATCTTAAAACATAAATGAAAGATGAGTTTATATTTTAAGTCGGAGTTCACTTCTAAAGTTTTTGGTTCCAGGCAGGACCTGTACATGCACAGACTTGCTGTATTTTCCAAAGTTGTGGAAAGGAAGTGAAGCAAATTGGTCATCTGGCAAATAAAAGACAAGTGCAGGGTGGAATAAGTTTCTGATTATTATTTATTTTGGAGTGAACCCTATTTTAAGGTCTTTCATTGAATCGTGTCATAAAGTGTAAATTACAGAACAAGATTTTTTAAACTTTATTTGTTAAAGTGTTTGAGAAATCCATGAGCCTTTGAAAAATCTGGAACTTGTAGTTTCTGTATTCAGAAATTGGAGCCATATTTAAAGAAAAGAATAATCCTTTATTTTACTGAAGAAAGGCTAAATAGGATTGAGCTGTAGCCACAACCCCCCTGAGCCAAGCTGACTGACTGAGAGAGGAGCTGTTTTACCTGTCTCTTGAGGCAATGAATTACTGTCTTCTAAATAATCTCAGAATGCCAGGGCAGCCAGACAATGACCATGCTGGGAATTATAAGTAAGCAAACACTTTGGTTCATTGGCAACTGCACTGCTGATTTTTTTTTCCATTTAATTTCCAGCCAAATTGCATTTAAGCTTCTTTGTTCAAGGAGTTCCCTTCCTAAGTTAGACACAGTTAGGTTTGAACACTTAATTGCATGTTGCCACAATACTTACAATTCATTTTTATTGGAAAAATGCAGTCCTGAGTGGAAAACTTCAACCAGTGCTGTTTGTTTATTTGCAGTTTCCTCCAAAGTGTTGCAAGGGGGTGGCATAGGGAGAATCTGGCTCCTAAGCAGCCCTGTTATAAACAAGCAGCTAAAAAATTACATTAGGGACTTAGAGCTGTTAAATGCATTATTGTTCTTAATTCTGTGCTGTAAAAATGTTCTGTTGAAAGGATGAATCCAGCTGATCAGGTATGTGAATACTGAGCTATGCAGAACTGCTGCAGTTGGGTTTGATAAAACAAAATGAAAGTTTCTCATTCTGTCAGTAACTTGAATACTGTCCTATTTCCACACAGGATAAAAAGGTAATAAAAAATGAGACATCAAGAGTAATGAGACATCAGGAGTAACCTTTAAATAGTTTTCCAGTGAAAAATATATGGATTTTACTTGTAGCTCAGGCTAACATATAGCATCTGCAGAAATGGCTTGTTTTCAGTCAAACCTCTCTAATCAGGTGTCAGAACAGGGTTTTGTTGTTTGGTTGTTGATTTTGCTTTTCTTGGAAGTCATCCTGGCTGTTATATCCTCTCTTCCTGCTCTCCAACCAGGTAGTAATTGTATTCCACCTTGTACACAGGGTTTCCACTACATGTAAAAATAGTGGATATTTAAAAAATGTTAGGAGAAGGGAGAAAGATGTAAGTTAGACACTGCAGGTCATCTTGTCACGTAAGAACAGTGTCAGGCCCAATATCCACCTCACTCCAATCCCTGTATCCTAAAACCACCAGGAGGGAATACTTAGGAATAAGAATTCCCAAGCAAATAGTGATAAAAGTAAAGGCTCCCAGGGAAACTTATTTGCAGTTCACATGTCTTAGACTCTCCTGGTGGACATCACTGAAAAGTAATGTTGTAACAATCACTTCATATTGGTCAAGAAGAGCAGAACTCGTCAGCAAATTTATTTACAGTTCTAATTTTCTTTCCATTTACTGAAAGAGTGAAATGTTTAAGTAAAATATTTTTGCAAAACAAATGAGTGTTTTTTCCAGGAGGAAGGCAGAGAGATACTGCTAATAAGGACAGATTCCTTTGATGTCAGGCCTCACGCTGCATAAACTTGGTGGACCCATCATTTGTCCTTGTCATCTCGTAGGGTCTTTTGGCTCAGGGCCAAACAATTGATATAGTGGAGAGCTTCCAGCTAAAACAACAGCCTCTGCATCTTTATCTTCCCATCCATCAGATGGCTGGTGGAAGATAGGGCTAATTTGTCACTCTACCCACTTGGAAAAGTTTGATAAATGGCTTAATTAGACCTTTTTCTTTGTTTTTTTTTATTTTTAAAGAAATCACATTTCTTGAGAACTAGAAGTTGGGAAAACAATGGCTAAGGATTGAATTAGAAAAGGAAAATATTTTTTCTTCAGTAAAGATGAGAGCAAACACAACCATTACACAAGCAGGAAAAGAAGTGAGAACAGTACAGTTGGTGGGAAGGAGTTTCAAGGGAAAAAAACCAAACCACCCTAATACACAAATACTCTGAGCTGTGCAGTTACCCGCAGATAGTGCCTACTCCACTCCAAGCCAGAACTTGGCTTCAAATCTCATCCTTCAGTTTTGGGACAGAAGGAGGCTGGTCCAAGGCCACGTGCAAATCTTCTCCTCATGGGTCAAGGACTCAGCAAGTCCAGATCCTGCTCAGGACATGCTAAAGGTAAACATGAATTTGCATTTTCTTATTTTCTTGAGGTAATTTTGTTGCTTATGAACCTACATGGGTTAAAACCATTGGTTTTGATGTTTTTCAAACTTTCAGCAAGAAAAAAGGGAGGAAGAAACCGAGTAAAGTTCTGGTCTCAACCATTGTTTCATCCACCATGTTTGGATAATTATCCTCCCATTTTGCATGCATAATTGTGGCATGTATTCCCACATGTGGTGGATGTGTCTGTGACAGCTGCAAATCTTAAATTAGATATGTCCAGGCTTTGTATTTCTAATCATCTTTTTATGTAACTGTTTCATTTGGGTCACCAAGGGAGTATATTTCTCCTTTCTCTGGTCTGACATAAATTAACAAAGCAAAAGACAAACTGCATCCTCCTTTTTTTTGATAAACTGTCCAGAAATTGGATGTAATTCAGAAATAATTTAAAAACTCTTTAACCTCTAGGCAGAAACCTATAATAGTGAGAGAAAGACAAACATTTTTCAATTAAAAAGATTTAGAATCCCTTTCTCTGTAGAACACTAATCTGAAATGACACTGAGGGGTAATAGGCCTGGTATTAGTGCTTCCCCAAGGAAATGTCTTATCTTTTGCACTAAATTAACTGTGTCTTTCTCACACATCCTAAAGCTGTCAGTCTGGGCATTCTGTGTAAGGAAGCTTCTGATTTAAAGTTTCTGAGAAGAAAGGCAAAACAAATGTGTTTAAACAAGAATGACCTTTCATGCCCCAGTCTCCACAGCCCGTTCTGAAGAGGATACACATTAACATTAAATCATTAACACTCCTGGAAAATCCACAGGCACAGGCTGTGGGAGAAGCCTCTGTGTGGGTCAGATCCTGGAGGTGAGATGTGTAACTGCAGCACATGCCAGGATAAAGTGATGATGGATTGGGATAACAGTGAGGCCTGGCAAGGGCATCCAGCACAGCTACAACCAGAAATTATCCCTCCTGACTCCTTGGTGGCCTGAGACCAAATAATCACAATGCAAATGCCATGTGGAAGGGACACCTTTAATAAAACAGGGAAAAATGGTGTAACAAGGCATCTCCTGCTCCCATGAGCAGTGCAATGGGGATGGTGGAGCTGTCCATGCACACAACCTGGGCCCAAGGCAGGAGCTGCCCACATCCCGTGTGAAGATCAATTGTACCTGCAGCTTTAGATCTTCACTAGGAAACCTGATTTATCTAATTGCAGAATCTAAAAGTTCAACAATGTGACCACACGTTGAGACATGAAAAGTGCATTTACAGGATTATTTTTTGCATTGGAGGGAAAAGAAATGAAACATTTTCTCCTGTATAAAGAAATGTCTTGGACACGAGGAAAAAAGGATTATTTCGATCCCTGTGTTACTGATTTGCTATTTTAAAGTAAGTGAATATATCCAATATGTTTGACTATATTTTAAAAGTAAGAACTGTCAGAAATAAAACTCACTAAGTCTAGAGTAATTCTTTTTGATTTAGAGCCAATTGTGGATATTAATATTTTAAATGAATTCAATATGTTTTGAATTGCTTTGCCACTTGGTTTACTTGGAAACTAAAACCATTTGTAACAAAACAGCTCAACTGCTTCTAAGTCAAACCAGTGTGTAAGAGCATGTGAAACTAATGGTGCACTTCAGACCATCAAAAAAGAAACTTGTGGATTATATAAATGACAATGATTAGAAACCAGACCTAAAACTGTACAGGTACTTGGAAAAGAAAAATAATTCTCCACATTTTCACCTTATGATTTGCAATAAGGTGCCTTTTTTCCCCCAGTCTTTTTTACTGCACATAGAATAGGCTCAGGTACTTTTTTACAGGCGCATTTAATACTAATAATGTGCATTTTAATATTTAGTACCATTTGCAAAATGAAGCCTGCTTTCAGTTTTGTTTATTCATAGTCACACACCTTTAGAAGAACTTGTTACATGTGAGTAGAGTTGAGCAGCTCCTAACCCGTGACAACCCCTGTACAGAAATCATGTCTAGCAGTCACTCCTAAGACATGAAATGAAGCAGGCTTTCAATACTTCACCTTACAGTACAGTGAGTTTTATTCAAATCGAACTCTTCAAGTGTTTTATTTAGACCCTGAGCTGAAATGAACTCTGTAAAATGCTTGGAAAATAGAGTTTTCAACACAGGTTTTCAAAATGATGCCTTTGTTTTTATGCAGTAGCAAAGGTTACACTGAAGGGAGGGCAAACAGCAGCAAAGGACCAGATTTGCTGAAGAGTAAAAAGCTGCCCAAATGGATCCCAGGTGGAGTTCAGTCCTCAGCAAAGACTTCAGGATTCAGTCATAGTGCTGACCACCATTGTGTCCACTACGTATTATTAAGAATTAAATTAACTACATTTTCTTTTCAGTACAGATTCCAGTTGCTCCTGGAGTCACAAAGAAGGGAAGAGGAAACACCGTGATGAGGGGATATAAACCCACATGCGGGGACATGAAGCAGAGGACACGTATGTACTCAAAATGGTTTATATATGTGTGCTCTGATCTTTAAATGTAACCCTAATGCTTATCACAAGTTAGTAATGGCTCACCAGAACCACACTGGCCTTTCAGTGTACCATCAAACTTGAGGCAATGAGGGCAGCATGAAAAACAGCTTCTAAGTTGTCAATGCCTTGGACTCCTTTGGCTTTTCTTAGCCTGTAGAACCAGAAATGAATATATTATCCTTCCAAACTGCTTTGATAAATTTCATTCCCTTTAAACATTAATTAAACATTAAACATTTAATCCAGGATTAAACATTCCTGAACATTTTTATGTCTCACTGAGCTCTTTCAAACAAACATAAATTAATTCTCTACCTCAACATTTATACCCATATAAGACCTAATTCCCCTTGTGTGTTATCCTCGTCATGGTCATTTGTGCAGAGTGACCATTCTTACTCTTGCACCTGCTCTGTGCTGTGACATGGCTTATCTGAAACCATTCTCCATTTTTCCTCTTTGCTTTTCTAACGGCCCACTCTGTCAAACCTATATATTTACACAAGGAGCATCCCAATAAACAGTTAATGTGCAATATTCAGTATTTGTGTAGTAGCTGAGAGGAGGAAAGCTGCTGACAAAGTGCATGAAGGTGATGCGGACTTGATAGAAGGTGAGTTTTTGTCCCGGCAAATCTTTGTAAAGAAATCAGTGCTCAGGAAAAAGGAAGGAATGATCCATCCCAGCTCAGACAGAGCCTGAAGCACCTGTATATTCATTCAATAATTCCTCTTTTCATGTGTAATCTTAAGTTATATGTCTTAGTGATGTAGCAGTCCTTGAATGAGTGAGATGGCACACCAGATGACGTGACAAAAATATCAAGTGAACAAGAAGGAAAGCACAATTTGTGCTTCAGAGTATGACTATTTCAGAATTAATGGTAATTGAAAAAAGTCCCTGCTTTCTCCTCCTTGTGTGTGCTATGTCATATAAACAGGCTATAAATTCTTCTACAATAAAGTGCAGTTCTGAAGTGCTGAGGTGCAACAGAGAAAACCAATCTGCATCAAGATACATCTGATTTGTCTCTTACACTTGACCTGCTGTTTGGCTGCTGAAGAGCCATCCTGTAATCAGACATGTCAAATTACCCCCTCATTTCCTTTAGCCAAGGGAAGCTGCTAAAGGAGGGCTCTGCCATACTCAGTTTAATTGAGATGATCATCCAAATGCACAGATGTTTATTCCACTCTCCTCCAGTGAAGGAAGTGGAACTCTATGGCTGTGACGTTTCCAGGACTCTGGAATCCATGGGCAGGATCCATGCAGAAGTGCTCTGCCTTGCCCTGCACTATTGCTGCACTGTTGGAATTAACTCAGCTCTGGTAAGGAGGCAAAAATTGGGGGAAAATGTTGTCAAATAGCCTGCAAAATATTTTTTTCTCCAAGTGGCTTGATTTTGTGACTCCTGTGTGAAGTTTACATTGTCCGCTGTTCTATTCCAATTGATACGTACATTTCTAACTCTTGTGTTGTACTTTTGCGTATTATGGATCTAATTAAATCTGGAAGCAGATAACTAATTCCAGATGAAGTTAGACAGAGGTGACCTATAATGTTAAACTTCAGTGTTTTCATATATTAGTTTCCTATTAGATTTCATATACTAATTTTAGAATTTAATAGTGCCAGTGACTTTATACTTAAGAGTTACACCCTGCCATTGGTGCATTTTAGCTAGTTATAAATTCAGTCAGATTCCTATTCCATCTATTACCAGCTCAATGCATTATACAGAAAAACTGACCACCTAAACCTTCCCAGGTAAAACAACCAAACAAAGTCTGCTGAAAGCTCCAAATATCTAAAATGGTTTAAGTGTCCTTTAAGAAACTTCTTTCCAGTGCCTACATACATCTGCCCCCATTATAACTGTATTTTGGGGGGAGAAAAAAATCACCACTTGGGAGCTGTATTTCCTCAGGTAACATTGGTAAAACACATAAAATTCCTCTTGTTTAGGCCAATGTAAGCTTGTGAAATCTGGAGGCTACTATGAAACATTTATAAAAATGCAATCCTGCAAAGGCCCTTATGTGGTGAATGCCAGAAGTGCCACTGTGTGCCGGACATATTTTTAATATTGATAAAAATGGAAAAAAAACCATAAGCTCAGCCAAATCTGTGCTCCAGGCTTGGACTGTGACCACTGACAACCTCTCAGCTACATGAGGAGTTCAAGGAGTGCACCACAGTTTGTCAGTGGCTCCCATGTACCTCTTGCTGCCCTCATGTCTGAATGTCACCTTCCCAACTCTTCTGTGTGGTAAGGAGTGATGAAATGTCAGTTTAACAGGGAAAACTGAGTTTCAGATATGCCAGCACTCCTCTATTTCCTGTATTTACTCATACAATGAAGATATGATCCTGATTTCAGGACTAGTGATATCTCACACTGACACAGTGGCTTGAGAAAACAATAGGATAGGCTGGCACAGGTACAATAACATATTAAATTAATATAGCCAGGATAAATACCTAGAAATGCCACCACGTACTAAAATAATGTATCAGCAACGAATGACTGCAATTCCCACCTCCTTGAATTTCAGGAAAGGACTTCCATTTTCCTCCAGGGCCTCTCTTTTAATAGGGGGGGAGGGCAGCTGAGGTTGATAAATAGGCAAGCAAAGCCACAAGTCAAATGGTGCAGGCTCCAGTCTGGATCTGCTGTATGTGATTCCAACAGCCTGGAACAGCCAGCAGGAATTGCTGTTCCCAACAGTGGGGCATCTCCACAGTGCAGGGGCTGCTGTGCCCATTTATCAGGTTTTATGCTGAGAGTCCAGGTTTTACAGCAATACAGGACAAAAGCTGAGTCTGCATATTGTCAAGTCCACATGGAGTTTGTTTGAGGATGCTGTGATCAAAATGGAGAGGTTCTGTAGTGAAGACACAATTAAATCATAACTATCTTTTTCATAGAATGAGCTTTTACTGCTGGAATTGCCAGCTGGGCTGCAGTCACAGCATCACCAAGGAACTCTTTGGACTCTTCCTTAGCTCATCACTGGTGCTTTGCTTCTATCTGGCCTAACAGGCAGAATGCAGTCTGGCCTGCAAAGTTATCATTAGAATGTCAATAGAAATATAATTACATTTTCTCCAACAATGGAATTAGCACCACTAGGAAACAAAACCATTTTAGGTTTCTCCTGCTGTGTTTGTATGAGCTTGGGGTCTCTAACTGGCAACCAGGGAAATTTGGCCTTTGTGCTCAAATAATGTGATGCGATGCTTTCCAGCTCGAGATGAAATTACTGCTGGTGGGGTTTGTGCCGTAGGAAAAGAATTGCTGTTGCTAATTCTTCTAGTAGTTCAGGCTACTTTGCCTCCCCACATGAAGAGAGATATGTACATGGCTTTTGCTTCCATAGTTACACAGCTACAGCTTATGCATGTGTGTGTGTGTGTTGGTTTGGGATGTCTTTTTAGCATTGTTAGTGTGAAAGATGCTATGATGTGAATCATTGTAAGTGCAATTTCTATGGAAAAGAATATGAGCCTTCTGGTGCCCATTCCCTGTCTCCATGAGCACACTCCTTGTCTAAGACTCTGGAGGTGGGTGAGGGAGCTCAGCAGTGAGCTCTGGGATGCTGCTCCCTACATCTCCTTACTGGGGTCCTAGGGTGTGCTAAGGGTTTCCTGGCAGGCCATGTGCCCACATTTTTCCTGGTGAAGGCAAGGACTGGGGATTGGAAAGGGGAAGGGCTTGGGTAACCATAGACTTGTATTCTGTGTTTTAATGTACAAGTCAGTTAGGAAATAAATGAATCACTGGAGACTCCTGGAGCGTTTCTTGCGCATCAGGAGATTGGCTTTTCCCTCAGCATCCCAGGAAACACAGTATTAGCTCAGAGTGATGGTGAGGAGCTAATTCTGCCTATAATTGTACCTCCTGTGCCAGTATTGCAGCGTTCTCAAAAATGGTCCCAAATGAGATAAAATCACCAAACTGAAGCCAGTCTCTCTTACATGTAGCCATGAGCCTTTTTCAAAGGAGTCTGAAATTACACTGCGTGATAGGTATTCCAGCTGCTACTTCAGCCTTGTCCAACTGCGGTGATTTAGAGCAAAGCCTTCATGAAAGCAACGAGAAATTTGTGCTCAGTCTTGCCTGGCCAGCTGGATTCCAAGTGCAAACCAAGCCCTTGTGCTGCCCTTACTCAGGGATGACAGTACAATCAGGGTGGGGAGAGGTTGGTGTTTTAGTTCAGACCAGAGTGCACTTCTGAAGCAAATTCCCTGATTTCTCCCAATTACCGTGCTTGTCCTTGCACTGCAGGTCAGAGCACAGGAGCCGGACTTCGGGATGAATCCAGCATCAGAAAGGTGCTCCACGAGGACAATTCCTGTGCTCCAGCCAAACCAGACTGGAAAACCCAACCAGGTGTGCAAGAGGGATGTGGGGCCCCCGTGACCAGCTGGAGACCTGCTCCCATTTGGCTTTCCCATTACTTTCCAATGTAGATGGAGCCATGTAACACTCAGAGACCATCAGCAGGTAGGACATTATTAGCGCATTACAGACTGTTGTTTTTACTAAATAGTTTTAATTAGGCACTAGAAAACCTAAAATAATATGCTCATCTCAAGTAATTTAAACTCAAGGCTTTCAATTTCTTTGCACAGTTCCTTATTTCCCTCCTCAGCCAAAGAAGCAACTCTGCTTTTGAGACTCTCCACTACCATATGCATGGTAAAAAAAAAAACCCAAACCTCTCTTTTTTCCCTATGATTTACATGCCAAATGTGCTTATTTACTCCTAGGTAGAATGAATCTTGTCTTTAATTACTTTTTTACCAATTACATGCTTTTAATCTATGGTTTAGTGATTTATCACTTACAGCTGCAGTGAGCAACACATACATAGGCTGGGAAACACATCCCTTGTGTAGATGGTGCTGTAGGGCCTTTTTAAATCATGCCAACCCCTATGAGTTACTAAGTAGTTTCTAGGCTTTGAACAAATGTGAGCACATTTTAGTCAAGGACATCATTGGCAGCTCCTTATTAGGAGTGTAAAAAATGTAAAACCCAGGAAAACTTGTCACAGAAAACTTAAGATCACACACTTTCAGGATTTTGTTATAACATTCTGTATTGGTTTTAATCTTCCTCTTGTTTTTCTGCCATTGCTTTGAAATTGCAAGTGGGTAAAATTCCTTAAGTCAGGACAGGATGAATTAATTCACAAACTTTCTAGGTATGTGGATTTAAATTTTTTTTTGACTGATTTCTAGTATGTCAAAATCCTACACTTGTATTGCTCTCCCCTTCAGAACATGGGAAAATGACAGCATTAAAGAATTAGTCCCCAGAGCGTTATTATCCACTTCCAACTGATGGGGTACAAAGAGGCTTGATGGCTTCTTCAATACACTGTGGTAAAGCTGGGAAAGGAATCCAGATGTCCTGGTCCCTCATCCTGTCCCTGAACCACAAACCACACGTCCTTGCCTTATTAGCGACAATCACAGCACATGAAAACAGACTATTTATATCTAAATATTTCATCTGTTCTCGCTCGTTATTCCCTAACTCACCAATGTAATTGTGCTGGCAAGGAGACAATCCCAGTAAGAGCAAACAGATTGTTAGGTTTTCTGCTGAGATACAAGCTGCAGAAGACCAACTCCCAAATAACTGAGATCAAAAGGACCGTGTTTCCATTGAAACATCCTTGGTCGTGCAGCAGTGGGACAGAAGGTTTCGTAACATCTTCCCCGGCCGACTCTGGCAGCTGCATTAAAAGCACTGATCAAGAAGGGTTAACTTGGAAAAGAGTATTAGCCCAGAATGACTTTAGCCAAAGAGAAAAAAACACCCCAATAAAAAGGGGCTTTGGAAAGTTCTGTTTTTTGAGTATCATGGGATATTTAACACTCCTCCAAGTTTGCATAACAAGCAACTTTGGACAGAAAAATAAGACGACTGTGCAAAACAAATCCAAGATTCACATTTCATAAATATTGTTCCAAATTGCTTCAGCGATTACATCTTCTCTGATTAGCAAAAATCATGCTCAGTGTGGTGACACACTTGCTTCCATGTATGGGGAATACCGAGGCACCTTGAGCAGGACACAAAAGTCATTGAGGATCCTGCTGCTGAAGTCAGCGACACCACATTTCACTCTATATAAGGCTGCCTCATCCCAGGACTGAAGTGGCAGCTGCAGTCTGCCTCCCAGATGCAGACATTGTAGATATATAATGTGCACAGTCCTTTTTATTTCCCAGTGACAGGCAGAAGCGTGGTTGTGTTTGTCAGCATGTACACAACACGTACACTGGTCCTTCTCCACAGGATACTGGAGTTTATCACCATAAAGCTTTAGGTTACTAATTCCAACCAGACTTAGAGCAAAGGCTGAGAATACAACATTGATTCATAATGTTCAGGTTTCAAAAACCAATCCCCAATTAACAGGAACGTTTTGGCTGGAGTTTTCTGTCTGCTGACCATGCACTCCCAAATGTGGAGCACAACCAGTTGCATTTGAGAGTGCTGGAGGGAGAAGGCAGCTAAAGAGCTCTGTGTTTTCGTCTATTACTAAGCCAGAAGTACTCCCCTGTACATGTGCTCTTTTGTTCTCTCTTGTGCAGCGTTGGGTGACCTGGTACAGTCCCTGTACAATCGTGAAGCCCTCTGTTGTTTGACACCACGAGTGATATGGGCACCATAACCTCTGTGTGGCCCTGGAGCTGCACAGGAATGATTTCCTGCTCTCTGCAAAGGAAGATGCCTTCAGATTTTGTTAAATGATAACAAATAAGGAAAAGGAGGCCTCCCCTAGTTGTAGCAATCCTATCCCT
The DNA here is from genome assembly GCF_003984885.1 of Neopelma chrysocephalum. Taxonomy (NCBI): domain Eukaryota; kingdom Metazoa; phylum Chordata; class Aves; order Passeriformes; family Pipridae; genus Neopelma; species Neopelma chrysocephalum. The sequence goes on along the minus strand of NW_020897739.1, from coordinate 2,235,113 downwards.
CCCACTGGGCTTTCCTAGAGGTGGCAGAGTTGAAACTCCCAGGTTTTATTTTCAGAACATGATCATTTCTCATTTTGATATTTTAAAGTAAACAATTCCTGGTTCCCATGTATTATTCAAGGAGAGAGAAGTGGGTATCCAGTGCATAGATAATCAAACATCCAGCCTGCACCAGACAACCTTCTCAAATCACTTGAGAAACTTCCCTATTGCTGTTGTTATCATTCTCCATTCACTTCCTCCAATTATCCAGCACTTCAAACATCGTATCCCATGTTTTCCCCACAGCTGTGGGGTGAAGCAAGCAGGAGCTGTGTTCCTTCCAGCTCCCCTGAACAGTGCTTGCCTACAGGAGAAGAGAGGGAGCTGCACAGATGTTGCTGGTATCACATTAATACAGAAACAACCTGTTGAATGTAGATTTGTTTTCAAACCTTTCAGTGAGAAAATATCGGTTTCAGAGAGAGGAATTAATGATTTTAACCTGCCTATCATGTTCTTTCATTGCCAGCACATAAAATCATTATTGGTGTTTCAAGCTGCAAGTAGTAATGTTGAGGATATTTTCATTACTGCCAAAACATTTTCATGAAACTGCTATTCAGATCAAATTATCTTGGAACTGCAAAGCGTGCGTGGATTCCAAATTATCCAACTTGGAGTGATTGCTGCATATTGAAATTACACAGCACAAACCAGCAAAACTATTGCTTCAGATTCACAGGAATGGCAAAAAAAATAGCTCTTGAAAGAATTCTTGTCCTTAAATGCAGTACTGATACAGACACAGGATTTGGCTGTATTTAAACCAGTATTTCACTACCAGAAAAACAGAGCTTTGCACTCTCTGAGCCTGCTTGGTCCTGACTCTTGTCTCCACAGCCCTTTAAACATGAGCAGCACTGCCCAAAGAGAACAGTGGCAGAAGGTGAAGAGCTGGGACTGTTTGGGGAATGACAAACTGAAAGCATGAATTCCAAAAATACAGTGAACTGTCAGAGGTGCTCAGCGCTGGGAGGATCCTATTAACTATCTCACACTTATCTTTCAGCAACACACCAGTTATGGAAAAGACTCCAAATCGTCACCAAAAAGAGGACTGGGTAATACTGTGAATTTCAAGTCTTTGATGAACCATCATTCCAGGTATTTTGATGTGTTTTCCTTTGCATAATATTCTAAATACCATTACTGTCCTGCTTTTCAATAAGGATTCTGTGCTGCAGTGAAAGAACCACATGGCCACATTAAAGATGTCCCTAAGAAAACTGTGCTTTCCTGGAAAAACCACAAAGGTAATTTTCCAAGAATCACAGGAAGGACTGTCTAATTTAGCAACAGAGGTAAGGGATCATTTCTCTTTAGCAGAGAGGGGATGGATAGATGAAAACACTGTATGCAGGAAAAACTAAAATCTTCTAACAGCTGTCAGAAAAGAGTTTACAAAGGAAAGTGAGGGCTGTAGAAAGAGCTCACCTGTGAGGAATATTGAGTGTGGCACTGGAGCAGGGTCCTTTGCCCTTTTGGTCCCTGATAACGGGAGATTAACATCTAAAATTTGTGTGCTTTTTCCATGCGAGTTTGTAGTTGATTTGTTCCCATTCCTTCAGTGAAATATCCTGAAAAGCAACAAAAAAAGCAATAGGGTAAGACAGGTTCCCCAGATGTGGTGAGGAGTGTTCAATGGGTGTTTGTCTGCAACAGGAAATAACTGCCTGTGTGCTCTTGCACCGGGCTGTGTTTTATCGTGGCATCAAATCACAGTGATTTTGGCATTAACTTGATACACAGATATTCTCTGCTGCTTGGTGTCCTGGGTGTAAGTCACAGATAAGGCATCCTGTCCAGAACAATCTGGTATGCTTCTCTGGGAAAGGGAAAAGGAGTTAAAGGAAGGACCATACTGGGAGGAAAGAAATGCTAATGATCTCTTCAGGGGCTGTGCTTTTCCCACTTCTTTTAATGTGCGTGCAGTGACAGCTCTGCAAGTAGAATATACAGAAGAAAATGTACAGTGCACACATTCCAATTCATAGTCACCCTCTGTGTTTTCCATGTTATTTTCATTACCTGGTGTGATGTCCGTGTCCCCAAACACAGGTACAGAATAGTACAGGGTGCAAAGCCAGAGCTCTGAGAATGCCTGAGCTGGTGAAGGAGTGACAGCCACGTCACCCCTCACTGTCTGCAGGACTGCTGACGTTGTACATCTGGCAATGCTCTTGATGGCACCCGGGAGAACAGGGGCACATGGTTTCCCACATCATCTTTGTTACAAGCTCTTGAGGCTTCCAGGAGGAAGCTCTCTCTTTGTCCTCCATGTTAAAGACAAAGAAATCTGAATTAGTGGCTTTGATTCAGTAGGGCATTTCAACACCTAATTTAAAGCATCAGATGAGCTCCAGTGAGTACAGGAAGTGTGGGGGCAGTCAGAATCACACAAGCACATATGTAAATATTTCCCTGGATGAGGCTTCAAGTTGCATTTGGGAAAATGGGCAGTTAGAGAAAAAGAAGAACACTTTATTTCCTTTTCTTTTTTTTTTTTCCCAACAGCATTTAACTTCATTTTTCTTAAAGTAGGGATGTATGAAAAACTGCACTGTTGCAGATAAAAGTATATAAAACATGGCAGATTAAAGATTTGGATATTGATTTCTCAGGAGACCTTTTCCAGTCTAGACTCTATTGACATATCCTGCCAATTTGTTTGTCTGGTCTCCCCGTGAACATAACATTTGATACTGCAGGCAAGGTAAAGATCTTTGATAAGCTTACTGCTTCCTGTGTTCACAATGCACTTTTGAAACACAACTTAGAGCTCCTCTGCATCACCCCCATCTTGCATGTTTCCACCATGTGCTTTCATGCTTTTCATTTGTGCACCCCGTGCCTTCATCCCGTGGTGGACCATTCCCAACTTTCAAATCTCCCGTGAAGAGAAGGCAACACCCTCTCATCAAGTTTACCCTCTGCATGATGGACAAACACTGCTGAAGTGGTAGGAGTTGATTGTGATCTTGCTTATTACCTGTCTTCACCCTTTGGTAGCTATTTGTACCAGTGCCAACAAACTGGAGACTTGGATAGGGATTGAACATAAGAAATTAAAGGGGTTTCCACCAGAAAGATTCCAGAAACTAAGCGGATCTTCAGGGGGTGATGCTGACTCACTAATGGCACTTCTTGCAGTGCCTTTATTGCTTTTTAGTTAAGCACACAATGAGTCTCTATAATTAAGCCACAGGCATAATATGGGACAAAAGGCACATATGGCTTTTTTTCTGGTTTTAATTTTCTTCCTTGTAGTTATTACTGGGGCCACTCTAGTGGCAACAAGTAGACATGAAGAACAGTTGTGCTCGAATTTGGCCATTTCAGATGAATCTGTAAAATTCATGCTAGTTTCTGAAATGCCATCTTTCTTGCAAGTTACATAAAGCACATTTTTTTCTAAATGCCTTTGTTAGTCCAGATATTTTGGTTTGAAAAAAAAAAAAAAGGGAAGAATACTTGGGATTCAAATTAAAAAATGACCTGACAGTAGGAGAAATATATGTGTGTTGAAATTTAGGGAGACCAGGTCAGTCATCCACAAGGCAAGCCATCTCTGTTTGGAAAAGTGTCTTTATGCCCTCCCCTGCATGTAATGAATGAAGTTCAAAGTCAAGTAACCCAATTGTGGCAAACAATTGTCAGACTAAATATCCAGACCTACTCAGGTTGACTTCTGTGAAGAGCCTATTATCAAAACAAAACCCTAAAACACTAAAGAAATCCGTTCTTTTAGGACTATATGTTTCTGTACCTTGATACTGTGATCTCCTCAAGTGGCAGAAATGTTCCCATTTTCTTTAGCAGTGTGGCTTGCTAGGAGTAACCTGCATGTATCCTTGTGTGTATCTGGCACTAACAAGTGCTTCACACCCTGAAGTTCCCCTGGGAAGCTTGCTTCCCCTGGCTCATAGCAAGCTTCCAGTGAAATCAGTTTGTACTACAGATGTAGAGGAGTCTTTGTCAAAAGGAAATTCCTCCCAAACCACGGATAATCATTATCCATTCTGAATGACCTAATTATCTTCTGCTTTTTTTTATTGTGTGGAAAAAGAAACAAGGAGTTTTCTTGCCAAGTCCCTCAGAAGTGGCCGAAATGCTCCATGTCTAACGGAGATCACGGATTCCGGCCGCTGTCCCATTGTCCAGCGTGGGTGCCTGGGCTCGCAAACCAGCCATTGAAGTGAACAGAACCAATTAGCCCCTGCTCACAATAGCAAAACCAGCTGATGTTCCCTTCACTTGAAACAATGGGAGGACCTGCACGGGCTGTGTAACTCCTTCCAGAGTGGGACCGTGAGAAAGTGAAGCCCGTAAATGGCCTTT
>NW_020897739.1:2217162-2230723 GCF_003984885.1 Neopelma chrysocephalum | reverse complement strand
AAAAAAAAAGCTGTAATAGAGTTTTAACCATATTTTCCACCTTGTACTGTTACTGCAACTATCCCTTTAAAAGTCTACTGAGCTTTTTATAGTAAAAAAAAAAACTTATTTAGAATTTTAAAATATTTAATGTATAATTTAAAATTATTCTAGGGAAAGCGACTCTGCAAATGCAGCTCTGTGACAGCAGTCTGGGAAATACGGGATAGTGCCCAATACATCCCATTTATTGCCAACTGACCCATGTTCCCATGTCATCCCTGGGCACTCAGGCACCATGTTAAACCTTTCATTCTCTACTTGCACCATCTGAACCATTTTCATGGTGACAGCCAATGTTTCAGCCAGCACAGAGCATTTCTTCTTTTATGACTTTGAGATGACCTATGGAATGTATGGATCTTTAATACAGAAAAATGTTCTGACTAATTTTAAGAAGTGAAATACAGGCAGAATCGTGTCTGCCATCTTATCCTACCTTTAATAGAATAAATATGACTGAGTGTAATGGCCAAAATCCCTGACAGCCTCAGGTTTGCCAGCACTGGTTTTCCATGTGCTTTCAGCCAGGGATTGGGAACCTTGGCTGAGCACAGAGCACTTAACGTGCCTCAGACGGTGCCTCAAGATTTCCTGTGCACAAGTGAGCAGACAAGCCATGGTTGGGAAAAGTTTGGGTTTTCCACCTTCCTCAAAACCCTGGTGGAAGGGGAATTCTGCCTGTTGTACTCAGCGTGTCAAGCCCTTTGCAGAGGTCCCATAAAGGGACCTCATCACCTTTGCTGTAACACCTCATACCCCTTGTTAACTCTTCTCTTTTATGGTCCTGTAGGTAAGAGTTCATCTGACTGAAATATCCCTGAGGCAGCTGACAAGAAACCTTGAACTGCTTGAATACAAAACCAGATGCCTGCATTCAGTGTGGGGTGACCCTCTGCTCCAGCTCTCTGGAGCAGCGAGGCAGAGCAGTCCCAGGGCAGGCGGGAGACTCTGGAGTGCCGCCAGGCTGATGGAGACCAGCATTTGGCCGAGGATTATCCTCAGGCCCCTCATCATCACATTTTCGCTTGTTCTGTGTGGATGGGGACTTGATGACAATTCCCTGAATTTCAATTTGGAAGAAAGGGCTTCATGTTTGACCTTTTCTCTCCAGCGTCGTGTCTGCCTGCCTTGCCCGCAGGCTTCAGATGGGTCCTGTTCCCTTCGGTTTAAGGTCCAGATAAGGTAAGCTGGAGTAGCAATGCCTGCTCTTTTTTTCTGGTTTGCTTTTGGCTTAGAGCATTATCAGGCAGTCCCTGGGTTTAGTTTCTGCATTCGTTTCACTGCTTTCATAAAACTGGCTCAGCAATTTTGGATGACCGATAAGGAATGAACTTTCTCTCACCCGCAGCTGCTCTGATATGAATTTTTAAAATCCCTCTGTACTGAACAAATGCAGAAGATACTACTGACAATTTTCAAATAACTCAAAGAATTTTCATACATAAATACTCAGAGTCAGAGTTTTATCTGAACATGATCTAAATGCTCTGAAAACTTCCAAAGGCCTCACAAATATGAAGATACTTTCCTCAAAGTCACAGGAGGATTAAAAGTGAGAGAAAAAAAGACAATACCAAGAAATCAGCTGGGCACTAAGTTCCCCTGCTGGGCTTTAGGAGTGACAGCACTCGAGTCTAAAAACTGGTAACTGAGAAAAGCAACATAGAGATGGGAATGGAGCAAAGGGCTGCCTTGACAAGAAGCAATCTGAAAAATTTTGACTCTGCTGTGATTTTCTTCCCCCTCCCAAAAAAGAAGAAATAAAAAAAAGCCAAGTTATTTCAATGTAAGCATGTTAAATAACTGGCATCTGTCCTGAAATCTTGTAAAACAAATTGTAGCTCTGTGCAATTAAGTCCTCTGGGTTATAGTATCCTCCAAGATTAGACATCTCTAATGGGAGTGTTGACAAGCCCTTCAGTGTAGCATTGCAGTGGTGCCCCCTCAGAGAAAGAAGCAAAGCTCCGGGGAAATAATTAAAGAACATTTTGGTCAGCCTGTGATGCAAATACAAATTTTTCAGGTTATGCAGAAATAAACTGGAAACCCACAGAACATCACCAAAAGAGACTAAGGAGACTGAGTGATGCTTGTCCAAATGGGCCTGAAAGGAAACAAAAAGGCTGGGAAGACAGAGAACAAGAAGGTTTTGGAGTAGCTGTGGCTCAGGAAAATCTCTCTCTCCTCCCTGTCCCTCTAATTTTTTATTGTAGTCTGACAGTGGAGACAAAAGTAACCCATCTTTTCATTAATCCTAAACCCTTCTCCTTCATCTGGAAAACTGACATCAATTATTAATTTGGATTCACATTGTACTAATTCGGAATCTTGCTAGGGAACAGTACTTGCATATCCAGATCTGTTATTTTCACCAGTGTGGGCCTCTATTCTGTGTCAAGCAAAGCTTTTCTTGTTACCTTTTAACAGTCCTACAAATAGTAGGGTCTGCTCCTTACACAGACCATACTTGGCCAGCTCAATACTTCCAGTTGTTCTTCAGCTCTGTTACTTTTTGCTTCAAGAAGCAAATTTAGTGCAAAAAACATCAAGGAAAAAAAATATTTTAAAATTGATTTCTTAATTGTTGATGGCTATCTAACAAAGCCAACTTTTGGTTATTTTGGCAGTACAGTAAATTTAGGAGGTATCTGATCTTCAGTGGGGCATTTCTGGATAAGAAAACAGTCAAATTTAAATCAAGACTTGAAAAATTAAGAGTCATAAACTACAGGGAGGAGCCAAGTCATGAAGTCTCTTCTTTCTCTCCTTTCCCACTTTTCCTCATACAGCCATGATTCACTGAGGGAGTGTTTTGAACATTTCCACAACTGCAAGCATTTGGACAGAAGGAATGGGTGAAGAAAATGTATTTTAACAATTAGCCAATACATGGTGGTCTCTCCTAAAAAATCAAAAGGCAAGAAGTAGATACATCCAAGGCGTGAAAAGGAGATAGGATGTTTAAATCACTTTTATCATTTTTTTGTACATACTGATGTTTAAAATGGTATTGGTTAATGATACAATATTTTTTCTAATGTACCCTAGAGTCCCTAATTATTGCTTGAGCCACCTGAAGGGATTATTTAATTTTTAAATAATTTCTGCAGCGAAATGAGGAGATCCCACATTGGCTGCATGAGCATTCTTGCCATTGCCCGTGGCTGGAGTTGCCTGATGCCGTGAGTTTTCTATTTCATGGACCACTGTGAGAGAAAATCACGTGCTGAGGGAGTAACCCAGCAATGAAGGAGTAAATAGCTGCTGCTCTGAAGATCAGCTTATTAAGAGGCAGACATCTGAATGAAGTGAGGTTCCTGGGGAGTCTGTGGCACCAGACATGCCAAAAAGGGAGGCATGAAACCCTGTTATGTGCCATGACCAAGCAAAAGGCGTTTTCACCTAGGCAGGATTGGTGGTTAATATTCTGCTCCTGTGCTGTGCTCACTGAAGCCCCGGAGTGCTTTTGTTCGTGATCTGGGTCTTGTGCAGCACATTTACGTGTGACCGACTGTTGGAGTGGCTCAGTCACCTCGGTACAGAACAGGGCTCAGCTGAAATGCCAAAGGCACGAGCTTCGTTTGGGACACGAGGAAAACCAAACAAAAATATCACAACTTTTTTTTTCTCTTTCTTTTTTTCTTTGATAAAAGCCTTAACAACAGCTTCCTTATTCAACAGGATGGTGTGTCATATGGTTACATTACATCTGGTCAAGACACTAAAGATTATTTAGCTTTTAACTAACTTTTTTTACTTTTAATTGAGTTTGTTAGGCATAAATAGCTGAATGACACAGCATTTGTTTAACTCAGCAATATTCACAGCTTAATTAAATAATTCACATGCCAGTCTCTAATTGTGACGTGAAAAGACCAAAAACCAAATTAAATAATCATAGCTCCCTGAGCCAATTGCTTGGAAAAGAGGAGCAGGGTTTGTTGAGACATATGGCAAACAATCTTTGCTGCAAACCAGCAAGCTAAAACACATCACTACTACCATGTGGTAAGAGTATATATCCTTTTGCACAATATATTTTCAAAACACACTCTCGCCAGGAGCAGCAGGTGTGTAACTCAACAGCTGCACCAGGGTTTGAACAGATAACTCGAGTACTATGAATTGGAAGGAAAGGGAGGAACCTGGGAAAGGGGATGAAATATCGTGAATTAAAATCGCAATTTCCCTTAGAGTTTTTTTAATTGTTTACTTATAAGTTGGGGATTTGTGAAATGTGACAAATAAGGAAGTAATTGAGAGTGCCTGCTGCACTGAGATCTGTCTCTGCCAACATAGTAGAAATTGGTGTTGGAATTAACTTCAGTGGAATTAAGCACCCACACCAATTGGAGTGAGGAATGAAGCCACAGATATAGTTGCTATGAATCCGCCAAGGTTTGTTGTTTGTTTTTTTATATTATGGCTTTATTACCTAATCACCCTGTTGTGCTACATGCATACTGTATGCAAAAAAATACAGATTCTGTGCCCAGCACCAAAATGCAAAGAAGTCACCATCTATTGCTGTGTTTAGCAGACGTTATCCCACACGGGAACAATGACAGTAACCTCAAATAACAACAGTTTTCTGTTGCCCAGGTTCTCTGCTGTGGTGCTGTTGTTTATGGTGTGGCACAGGCAGGAGAAGGAGGTGTGCAAGGGAATATCCACTGGAGCCAGAACGGCAGGGCCTTGGTAAGTGAGCTGTTTGTTCATATTTTTCTATTGCGTATTTGAGAGAGTCAGACCCAAACAGAACTGCCAGGACAGAATATTCCTCTGAGAGGATGAACATGGGTTATGTGTCTCGGCTTTGCCAAAACACTATGGAAACCACTGCTTCAGTTTGGGAATAAAGACGTAGGCACAAACACTGCCTCAGGCAGGGTGAAGACCACCCTTGGGCAGAAGTGTTTGGGAGCTGCAGTGGTGAAAGGATGGGGGTGTGCTTTGTTTTGCAGAACATTTGGGTGTGTATAACAGGCCTGTCTAAGCAGAATTGGTGTGTCTGATGGCTGATCCAATATTCCAAGGAGGTCCTCTATTCAGAACTTGTTTTCCTTCCACGCTTACCCTACTTTGTGTATTGTGCTAGATTATACTGGTTTCATAAGTGGCAGTCACAGTTACTGTCCATCTGGATATGTTTTGAGGCTCTATAAAGTTTTAACAACTGTGAAAGGGGAAAATACAAAAATATGCAGCCAGTCTGATGTGGTTATCTCGAGATTTACCCTCCTGTCACCAGGAAGGCACAGAGCACCCTTCGTAGTCCATGTAAAACTTATTTAGATCTGTACCTTAATAACACAGCAAAAAGCATTCTCTTGTGAGTTCAGATTATCTCTTTCAATCTGTAATCTTTTAATGAATGAAAATAATTATAATATTAAAGTCATACTAACACATCTCTACGCATTCAATCTTGATTCAGGTCATGTATAACTGAATCAGATACTTGGTTAACTCTTGTGCTTGTCCTATTGCTTGCTTTTAAATAAGGGGATATTATACTTTTCAGTATGTTTTAATAAGATTTTGGGTTGCTATAATTTATTCTCACGCTATTCACTATGGAATGCCAGTCAGTTCTCAAAATCCTTGTACATGCTTGTCACATTTTTTTCACATTTAAAAAGCCCTCTTTTCCATGTTAACCCAGACTAAATTACCCTGTCAATCTTTAACTCCTACCTCTGTGCTGATAGATTATGACATGCATCTGGCAAGGCAAGATAGTTCTGCAAATAAACTACTCAGGTGCCCATCCTGAATCTGTGCAGTAAGGCTTTTGAGGTCAGAAGGTTTAGATTTGTCATCTCTAAGTGTAAAAGTAGGACAGGTACTTGTGTCGAGTCAAAGGGACACAGGGCTTTGGGACTGCACCTCTTTAAACTCCTGCCTTTGCATCATCAGATAATTCATGGCTCGTTTTCCTCCTGGGCTGTTTGTGTGTGGCTCAGCAATCAGCAGTGCTGTGGTTTATTCCCAGCCGTGGCACAGAACAGCACAGGACACTCAGCACCACTTTTTGCTCACCCCAGGCAGGCTTCCTGTGGATGGTGGGTGGGTGACTGCAGCCCACGGCTCCCGGGAGCTGCCTGTGAACCCGCTAATGGTGTACAAGTGCAGAGCCACCAGTGCCAGGTCTGTGCTGGGCTGAGGTCACACTGTGACAGGAGATTTATCGGCACAGCATGTCCAGCTGGAGCTGGAAGCAGAGCCTTTCTGCTCAGCAGGTGCTACAAAAGGACCGGCACATGCCAAGTCCTGGTGCCCGGAGTGCCAGTGCACTGCCCATTACTGCAGCCCTCAGTCAGCTCCAAATCACCCCATGGCCCAGCTCTGCTTTCAGTTGTGCTGCTCCTGATGTATTGATGAACACACAGCAGAGGAGAAACCAAATTACACAGAACTGTCTTGTTCTGATGTATTGGGCAGTTAGTTGCCAGCGGCCCCCAGAGCACAATAATACCTGTGCTGAGAACAGTGTCAGGGCTCTCTGCACAGCAGCTGAAGCCGTGCCTGCAATTCAAGTGTGATTTAAGTCTCTCTTGTTCATGCCCAGCTTTCTAGTACTTCAGCCCTTGGCTATCCCACATAGGCCCATACAATATTTTTCTTTGCCATCTGTAAGAGAGGATTAAACCATGTTGGGCTGGAGGAAACCTCTTCTGCTGGGGGAGGGGGGGAAAAAGTTCCTGTGAGATTATCACAGGGCAGAGATGCTGTTAGGACAGGGAAGGATTTTCCTGTAGGGTCTTAGTGCCCATCTGTAATAAATTTTTATGAGGGTTTGGGGGAAACAGAGACCTGGGCTAACCAGCAGGTTAGTGGTTTGGAAAGCTGCACAACCCAGTTACTGGCAAATCTTTGTTTTATCCATCCTGACAGGTTCTGCCATACCATACAGGTAGGTATTTTTTTCTAATGCTGTAATATAAATCATTGTCAGGTCATCAGCATTCCCACAGTTTTCCAAAGTATTTTTGTGTCTGCCAAAGATTCCCACAGGACCTCTAGGCCTATAGGATGCTATATAAGCTCCTTTAATGGAGCATGTAGTGCTGAACTGTGCTCTGCTGCAACATTCCCACTCAGAGGAAGAGGCATAAGGAATGAGGTGATCCCTAGAGTTATGGCTTAAGAACCATATTAAGATCTCTAGTAATAATATGTCTTAAACCATCATAGCAAAGTAAACCAATCTTTTACTTATACAAAAGCTTTTTTTCCTTTCACTATTCACTTAAGAAAATTCCATATGCGGATCCCAGAGTAGAGTAAGACACCATCAGGAGACTGGAACCTGTGCCAGCCTGCAGAGGCCTGTCCTCCAGCTGAGAACAGCTCAAGTGCAACATGTGCTGGCCCTGTGTCCTCCTCTGCCTTGTTCAGTTTTCCTTTGAGTGAGTACCTATTTCCCCTCTTTTTTTCCTAAACTTTCAAAAAAATTTTAAAAAAAGAGATAGAATTCAGTTCACGTGTTATTTTGTGAGCATCTTTTTTATCTCTGGGAGTTGGAATTACTGTCTTTGCCATCTAATAACACAACAGAAGTCCTGAAAATAGGAAGTGATGTGTCAGATCCCAGGGCTGCTTTTGCCACCCCACAGTGATGCTGCCCTGCTCTTGTGCTGCCCTGCTTTGCTGAAGGTTGTGAGATCAAAGCTCCAGCCACACTAAAGGATTTGAAGCAAAACAGGCCCTTTTATTTTCAGATCATCTCAAGGGCCTTCGAGAGCAGGAGGAAACCAAATGACAGTTAATGGATCTGGGAGGGCCTGACCTGAGGATAAGGTTAAGTGGTGTAATAATCTCCATCCTGAACTTGGGGCTGTGGAGCAGCTTCCCTAATGTGCTGGTCACAAGGTGAACCACTCTGAGCAAACCTCACAGATTTTCTGCCCACACCACTTAGAGCAAAGCTCAGGGTTCTGTTAAACACCTGAATCCTCCCCTAAAATACTTCCTTTTCTTTAATTAATGACTACTTTCCTCCACATTACACTCACTGATAAACTTGTCATATTTCTGTGCACTGACCTTTCTTTGGTGCTCTGATTTTTTCACTTCCAAAAGCACAGTGTGTCATATTTTCTAGATCTAAAACATTTCTTAGTTAAATTATAGGCTTTCTTCTTTGAGAATCAAAAAAGTTAATGCATGAGTTCTCTTTGTTTGGCTTTGTTGTGAGGGAAGGGAGTGGTCTGGCTGAAGAACTGTTTCTTTTGAGAGAGTGTTGGATGGCCATATCAGTCAGATTTTTGTTTTTCTTTCTTTGCCTAGAGAAACTCTGCAATTCATTAGCTAGTTTTATCTTTCTTTCAATGTCCTCTTTATGCTTGTTGTTAAGACCAGTGTAGGCAATATTATCCACAAACCTCATTAAGGAAAAATGTTTTAATGTCCTTCTCTCAGAGAAATTACACATATTTCCAGTGCAGAAAAAACAGCTGAGCTAAATTTGGAATTTCTCTAAAACAAGAAAGAGACTATTGGAGTCTCTTTCCAAGAGAAGAACCCATGAGGATTTATTCCATGGTGACTTGGGAATTATTTATTTCCAATATACAACGTCCCAACTCAACCCAGCCATACTCTTGGAATATTGTTGGACTGAAGAAGCTCTTCAGCTTTCAAGGCTTAACACTGACTTACTCTCTCCCAGAAGTACAATGGTGTTGCAAAATATCAGGCAATGGAACTGATAACAGCACGTCAAAAGAAACACTGGGGTAGGAGACCAACACTTGGTATGTAGACAAGGAAAGCCTTGCACCTGAGCTAACAAAAGCAGAGGGAACCTGAGGAATAGGCTACACAGCCAGGTAGATGGCCAAGAGAAATGGAAAGGAATGGAAAAACAGAAAGCATAAAAATAATCCTTCAGAGAAAGTCACTAATCTCCTAGTCAGGATGAAGAGGCTACTAAGAAATGGGTGGCAGCCACAATCAAAAAGTACTGTATTTGTAACAGAGGTACCCAGGTATTTTACTCTGACTTGTCCATGATTTGTACAGATAAGAAAAGTGCAATGAGAACTTTTTGAGGGATTTACAAAGTGTTCATATGAGTGAAGGAAAGGCAGGAGGGGATTCAGAAGTGGATGCAAGTTGGTTACAAGACAGGCATTAAAGACAGCATGCTTCTGTTCTGTTTGCAGGCTGAAAAGACATGGGAAGAACCTGCCACCTCTGCCAGCTGTGCCAGAAAACTTCTTTCCTGAAGAAGTCGTGTGATTGATCTCTGAAGCAACTGCTCAGTTACAATCCCACAAGTAACATGGAATTGCTGTCTGCTTGTGTTCTCTGGTAAGTGCAGCACTTTCTTTTAATTTAGGCTGTAGCTGTCATGGCTCATTATTTCAGCCCTGGGAATCCTCTGTGTGACCCTTTGAATCAGCCAAGAGAAGCACTGTACAAATACACTTTCAGGATCTTGTGCCAAGGGATCTTCTCTTCTAGTCAAGCCTCAAAAGGTCAGGGTGTCTTCAGTGTGGTTGATTTCCCTGAACTGAGGAGGAACACAACAGTGCAGAGATCACACTCCCCCCCAGCCCCCAGAATGGTTAATAACTGAGGTGCATTAGGCTTTCAGATGGACACAGAGAAGACATTTTGTGTCCTTGATGTCTGTCTTTTATGGTATCATAAGACCTAGTAGGGCTCATCACTCTGAACCCCTTGTCAGTGGTCATTCCCACAGGCACATCCAAGCATCTTGATTTTAAGTTCTAAAGCATATATCCCTAGCAGGAAAAAAAATAGTGAAAGAAATAAATTCAGTATTAAAAAACAATAAGAAGCATAGCAGAAAGAATAATGAAAGATTGGAAATGATTTATGGGTCACTCTATATATCTTTACAGAAAGAAAATATCCAAATTACCTCAGCTTTAATAGTCATATTCCCAGTGACTGCAGAGGAAGAACTTTTAAATGTATGTATAAGACTGGAAATGGTTACAAAAGATCAGAGGCTTTCAAAATTCGCTGTGTACCAGGTCTAGTGAGTGCAGTGCCAAGAGTAATATATGAAATCTGATCTGACAGTTTCATAATTTTCCTTTGTTTGGGGAGATCCCCATGCAATGCAAACGTACAGCATCGTGCCAGGACTAAGAGACACAGTTAGTGGAAAGGACTCGGAAGTAATGACCACTGGGCAGTTTCTCACTGGCAAAATATAAAAAGAAAATGAAGAATTAAGTCCATTAAGAAATCCCAAGGAACATGGTTTAGATTAAAGGACATTCCTTTCAGCCAGGAGGCTGGAAGGTTGATGTAGCACTGCTCGTGCAGATGTTTGGAAAATATTTCACAAACTCTTGATTTTGGAGAGTGCTTCTAAAGGCTGTTGCTCTTCCACTGCTCTGTGCCACCTCCAATTTATCTTAAGCATAAAATAGGAAAAAAACCCAGAAACTACAGCTTCTAGTTAAACAGGAGAGTTCTTTTTAAAGAAACACAATAAAACATAAGATGTTATGGTCCAAATCCTGTAGATCTGTGGTAGGCTGGCAGGTCTCCTTTTACCTATGAGCAATAAAAATGAAGTAAAAGCTAATCTGTCAAAACTCAGCGAGTTTATTTCAATTCCTTGGATCATATTGGCTACATGTGAACAGTGCATAGAGCAGTAAATTGCTATACTGAAGTCCTGGGAGTTCAGACTTGGTTGTGTGGTTTGTCTTTAAAAATCTGGTTCTATATTATGCTCCAGGTAGTGATTTTTACCAGGATTCTGTACCTGGCAACAGCACCTCAGCCCATCTCTGCGTGAATCCAGTCCAACTCTGAATATCTCTAGCACTAAGCACACAGAAAGATTACTTAGGTAAGATCTCAAGTAAGGGAGCTTGTGTCAGGGGCCAAATTCTGGGCCAATGCTCTGAGGTTCTGCTCATTAGTTTTGCAACTTTTTTGTTAAATTCTGACTTACACTTGACAAGGAGCTTTGAGTGTTCAAGTTGAAGGGTGAGAGCTCCTTCTCTCACACAGAAACAAACCTGCTTCCTGGTGCCAGTTCAGCTCTGACAAAAGGACATCCCAGCTCTGCTGATGTTCTCTATGCTACATTTTCCTACAGGAGAGGGGAAATGCTGAATGTTGCTGTTCCCCTGCCTGCTCCCCCTTTCTGACTGCATCTTTGTGTGTGTTTTCTGATCATCTCTCCAAGTCTCTCCCTCATTGTCTGGAGAAGGTGTTACCTAATGGCCATTCCCCAAGGAAACAGTTTCTCCTTTCCTAACCACATTTCATTGTCCCAAGTGCAAGATGTGATGAGGGATGGCTCTTGTCCTAATGAAAGAGAGTGAAGGTTCCATTGACTTCACCAGGGTCAAAACTTCACCCTCTAGGACCCATTGGTAGAAATGGGAGGCAATTTTCATTTTCACAGAGAATTTGCAACCCCTTAATTGTGTTGAAACCTCCAATATTTCCTTCACGGGGCAAAGTTCGTATCTTCTTTCAGATGAATGTAGTGGCTGAGCGTCATCTGCTGCTGCAAAACCTTTACAAGTCACTTAAAACTAGAGCAGGAATAAAAGAGAAGCAGGGTGGGAAAGGGTTGTTTGCCATTAAACACCAACACAAACCCAGCTTTTTGTCTGTGCCCTTCCCCCTTTTTGTTCACACACTCCTCTTCACCCTTCAGACAGCCTTAGAATGCTAATTTTTCTAATCACTTGGAGAATAAAAACTATTATAGAAATCAACTGAAATATTATTCTAAACCCTGTTTAATGAGACTGGATCCACACCTATAAATAAAGTCTTAATCTTAACTTCCAAGACAAGGGTGTGGGAAGTACCAATACAACCTGACACATTCAAATTCAAAGCAAGTATCTGAAACCAGTTTCAAAAAGGGTTGTTTAACACATACTGGCAGGTGGGATTTATGAAGAAATGGTTTTAAATAAAAGTCTAATTGTCCTCTTTTCACAGATGTTTAGGATTTCTCTTCACAAAGCAGATGATACAGATGCTCAGGAAGATTCAGTGAAATGATGGTGTAATGGTAAAGATTTGATTGTGCTAGTCCACCGGTTTGTGAACTTTAAGGTATTCAATTATTCTGATTTTTCTCAGGGTAGAATCTTGTATGCATGTAACCCCTGGTTAGCACTAATAACAATATGAAACCCTTCCCACATCAAAGCTGTGACTACATGCTTTTGTCTGTCCTAATGGTTTGAGAGAAAATCTTGATAAATCAACATGAGTTTTTTCTTTTTCCTTTTTTTTCTTTTCCTCTTTCTTAAGTTTTGTTGTCTTGATTAGATAAAAAATAATAGGGGGCTGTCAATCTGTTTTCTTTTCAGGTCTTCTCTGCCTCTTTCTAAATTAGTTACAGCCTGCTTTTTGTAGCTTTATAGCCAGCCTGACCTAATTTAATTACCATGACTTGTGTGGCTTAAAGATAAATAGTTTTATTCAGTCTGCCTACTTTTGTATAAGTTTTCCCTTTCACACATCTCTCTATATTTTGGCATTCAGAATTCTTGTCCTCTGTTCTCGGGTAGGTTAACACAAGGTTAGTTTATAGCATTGTCCATATTTTCACACAAAGGCCTTTGATGCAGTCAGCCCCTGTTTGTGCTGGGAGTCTTTGTGGGACACAAATGAACATGAGCTGGGGAGGCATGGGATGGAAAATACACCCTTATGCCATCATGAGGTGGAAATTCTCAAAGCTTGGTCCTATACCAACACTGTCTGAGTTTTGGTTTTTTTCTTATTTTAGGAAAATACTTCAGAAATCACAGTTTGAGATTTCTTCCCCACAGATTATTTTAAACTGTGCCATAAGTGGGTGGAAGATCTCCAGCAACATAACTTTGTAGTACGAAAATGCCTTCAAGCTGTCCCAGAAGACAAGTGCTTTAAACAGAGATGTGTCCCCAAGGTACAGATCCATGGGGTTCATGCCAAGAACACGGACAAATCCTTCTACTACTGCCCTGCTGGCCACCTGGAAGTACAGAAAGCAAGCAACCAGCTTATTCAACTGCAAAATCTACTTAAAAGAAGGGATTATCATGTTCCTTCCTCTCTGGGAAAAGGGAGAAAGACTGACCAGGAAAACATGACTGATAGTAAATGTTTTGCCTTTTTTTTTTTTAAATAATTAAATATCTTACATTCCCATAATCACTGCATTGTTTTATGATCTCACAGGTAATATTCAGAAATCATCACTAATAGGAAATGGTAAAAAATTATTAAATCAGTTATATTCCCAGAATCACTGCATTTTTTTTCTAATCTCACAGAAACATTCAGAAATCACAACTGATAGTAAGTGATAAAAGATGATTAAATCTGTTACATTCCTGTAATCACTGCATTTTTTTTTTTTATACTCTCACAGGTAACATTCAGTATTCATGACTGATAGTAAATGATCAAAGATGATTAAATTGGTTCCATTCCCATAATCACTACATTTTTTCATCATTTCACAGGTAACATTCAGAAATCACGACTGATAGTAAATGTATTTTTT
>NW_020897739.1:2086232-2217152 GCF_003984885.1 Neopelma chrysocephalum | reverse complement strand
CAGGTAACATTCAGAAATCACGACTGATAGTAAATGTATTTTTTTAATGATCAAATCTGTTCCATTCCCATAATCACTACATTTTTTTATGATCTCACACATAACATTCAGAAATCATCACTGATAGGAAATGGTAAAAAATGATTAAATCATCTGTTACATTCCCTGAATCACTGCACTTTTTTATAATCTCACAGAAACATTCAGAAATCATGACTGATAGTAAGAGATAAAAGATGATCAAATCTGTTACATTCCTGTAATTGCTGTGTTTTTTTTATAATCTCACAGATGACGTTCAGAAATCGTGACTGATAATAAATGGGTTTTTAAAAAAAAATAATGTTTAAATCTGTTCCATTCCCATAATCACTACATTTTTTCATCATTTCACAGGTAACATTCAGAAATCACGACTGATAGTAGATGTATTTTTTTTTAAATGATAAAATCTGTTACATTCCCATAATCACAGCATTTTTTTTATGATCTCACAGAAACATTCAGAAATCATCACTGATAGGAAATGGTAAAAATTATTAAATCTGTTACATTCCCCTAATCACTGCTTTTATTTTCTGTAATCTCACAGATACCACTCAGAAATCATGACTGATAGTAAATGGTTTCTTTAAAAAAAGATGAAATCTTTTACATTTCTGTAATCCTTGTGTTTTTTAAGACTACCTCCATATATGTTTCATCTATAAACACTAAACACATTTTGCAGTAGTTTAAAAACAATTCTACTGAGACTTGCTGCAGTTTTTAACACAAATGTAGATACCTAATTTAGTGTCATCTCTGTGTCATGTTGATGCTGCTAGAAGAGCCTCCAGCACTTTTCTAAAAAGGCACCTACTTGGGTTTAAAATGAGTATATTTGAAGTCATTAGGAAAGGAAATTTCCAGCACTAATTCTGCCCTACCACAGGTTTTAACAGAAAGAACAAACCAAAGAACAAAAGGAAACCCGACAACTGTGTTTGATGACTCCTTGTGCAGTATTTTTGTTACCATGAAATAAAACACCAGACACCTTGAAGTTGCTCTCCTGTGTTAATTTCTTCTGAGCTACTTTTTAAATTGATCTCCCAGTAGTTGGTCTCTTCCCACCCTTGTTATTAAACTAACAAAAGCAGTTTATAGCACCACACCATAAGCAAAGTAGTAAAATAAAAACTTTCAAGCATTTGCTTTAGCCTGTTGGACACATTTACCTAAAAATCACATTCATGTTCTATTAAATAAAATTCCGTACATACCATTTTATTTCAATATATATAGAAGCAAATGTAATATTCAAATGCCTTGTTTCAGTATTGTTGGTCTATTTATCTGATGGCAATATTCCTACACAGCTTACATGACTCTAACCTGAATAATGGTAAAGCTCCCAGGAAGCTGATTTGCTTCAGAACAGATGATAACACTCCTGTAGGTGCAGAAAAAAAAATCACATCCAAACCCTTCATATAAACTTTTCAAGAAATATTGCAATCCTCAGCAAAATCAAGCAAGTTAACACATTTTGATAAAATTTAAAACTTCAGGGCCCAAGGGCGTATTTCTCAAACAAGGAGGTTCACCTGCAAAGGAGGAATTCCACGAAATCCAGTTGGAGATTTCTGACTGGTTCATTCACTCTTTCCAGTTGTTCTTTTCATGTTTAATGGTATTTATTTATTTGGACCTTTTCCTTGACTGAACTGTATATAACTCATGAATACAAAGAGACCAGTGTTTGACAGTGAAGGCAGCTGCTATCCTTGCCTTTACACCTATGATCTCCCCTGTGTGCCATTGCCTCTGGAGAAGGAAAAGATGAGCCAGAAGGGACAGGGAAGCAGTTCCTGAATGGCTCAGGCTCAGTTCACTTTGGTAACTTATATCTACAGCCTGATAATTTACAAAAATTAACACTCTATGCACCAGCAGTGGATAAGAACAGCAGAAGCAGGTACACATAAATTAGGACAGGAAATACCTGTGGGACAGAGAAATCTGTGCTGAAGGACTGAAATGAGAGTTACCTGGGCTCTTCCAGAGGTTCTGCTGACAAAGGCAAAGTGTTCCTGGCAACAGTGATTGATCACTTCTGCTCTCCTTTCTAGGAAGGTGAAAATCTGTTTCTTTTATGTGTCCAGAGTATTTTGATTTTAAATGTTTCACAAAAGGTTACATCTTCCAGTCTGAGAGCACAATGGTCCTTGATCTTATTTGGTGTCTGCAAAGGATTTCATTTTACCTAAAAGCAATATAAGAGCCACCACAGATGAATTTTAGAAAAGGTCATTCCTTATTTACATATCTATCTTTTTTATATCCTGTACAAAAATTATGTCAGAATGAGATATGCCAGGAGGGAAAAAAATTGTACAAATAATTCCCTGATCTGAATGTGGATCAAACACTGGCTGCATTTGGCAGAAGTGCACAT
Source organism: Neopelma chrysocephalum (assembly GCF_003984885.1). Lineage (NCBI taxonomy): Eukaryota > Metazoa > Chordata > Aves > Passeriformes > Pipridae > Neopelma > Neopelma chrysocephalum. Next base: position 2,214,712 of record NW_020897739.1, on the reverse strand, counting down.
CTGATTGTTACTGCAGCCAGATTCAGGAAATAAAGGGCAGAATGTGGCACAGATTCCTCTGCTCTGATCATGCACTGAAACCAGCTGATATTTTGAGGTTCTGAGGTTACAACATGTGGCTCTTCTAAAGCACAGCCTGCAACCTTGAGGGGTTTGTTTTGTTTTCCAACTGGAATCCGACATGCATGGCATGTAAACATTTGGAAGTCATATTGATCATCATGCCTTACATATAATTGCTTTAACTTTTATAGCATGCAGTCATTAAACTGACTTCCATAATAATAGAGCACTTAACAGAACCCTTGCCCACATGTGACCCAATAAAGAGGAATAAGTGTGGTGTCTAACTCTACAAAGAGTGTTTACTGGAGTGTGGATGGATACACACCCCTTCTAAATCAGTGGTGATGCTTCCAAAGGAAGGGCTGGAGAGGAAGCAGGTCAGCCTGTGATCTGGGAACAGATACACACACACATAAGGACAAACTATTTCTGGCACACTCAACATTCTCTGAACAGCAGGGAGAGATCTGATATGTAGAACAGTAGGCCCCAGCCAATTAGTCTGTGGCAGATAAGAACCTCTCCTTAATTTGTGCTGTTGGGTTTATATGTGGTTGTTCCTCTCTGACTTCACTAAAACCCAGTTTTTATCAGCTGGGATGCTGGCATTCTTTCCAGGTGCAGGAAGGGGTTTGGAAGGAATGAAGTATGATCTGGGGGCCTTGCTTCTGTCATAAGGGGAGCAATGCTTTTGTAGTTCTACTCCTCAAAAAAAATCTGTGAACAAGGGAACTAGCTCCTTTATTATCCACACAAGTGCACCCTTTCAAAGCATCAAGTAACATCCATTAATATCTGACAGCAGCAAGATTCAAGAAATCAAAGACTTGGAAATCTGCCTTGCCAGAGTGGTGCAGAAAAAGTTCCTATAAAAATAGCCAAGAAAAGTTAAAAAAAAACCCTACATCATGAATATCTTGCATTGCTGCTTACATCTGTGCATTGCTACATTCCCAAAGTTAAGAAAAGTAAAGTTCTTCTAAGCCAACATCCCCAAGACACATAAAGAACTGTGGGGCATGTTGTTGAGATGGCAAATTCACTCCACACGTTAGAGAAACTTCTAAATTTTAAACTGGTACTTGCATTATTCCACTACATCAGCAGAAGCAGCACCTCACACTTTTCTCAGTAAGAATTTAACAGCATGAATCTAAATTTTCATTTGATGGAAAAAACTCCAAAAAACATTTACAGTTCTTTTTGGTAGAGAAAGAATTTTTTGAGGCCTCACAGGAGGGTTTTTTTTCTTTCTCCTTGTTGTTGTTAACTTGATTTATTTTTACATATCCTTAGAAGCTGCAGTCAAACTTCACACAAAAAGTGTTTCCAACAAAAGAGGCTCATGCTTCTGGATAGAAAACAAGTAAAACTCAGATTCAAATTCCTCCTTTACTTCCGTGACCCGGGGCAGCTCCTGCTGCCTTTAAAGTATGCAGTACCTCTCCTGTCCCTGGTGATTGTTATTAATACAGTTTAGGGAAAGTGGTGATAAAGATCAATTCCTTACCCAGAAGAGAAACATTAACTGCTTCTTTCATGTCTTCCATGGCGAGTGAGCAGCTACAGTTTCAAATGATCCCCAGATGTTTAGGACTTCTGATGCTCAAAAGCTGGGTAGGTTTTCTCCGGAGCCAGGGTGGGGATTTCTGGTTCTCCTGCACACTCCAACCCCTTGTCCTCAGAAGAAAATGTAAAGGTCAAAGAAAAAGCCTGTGTGGTGTAGAAGTCCCCAAGGAAAAATAAACCTAGGATGGTCTCTTACCATTGGCCAACTTAAGCTGTACCTCTGCATACTAAACAAAATATGGAAGGAATTCCTACAGAGATGGGTATATGAACACTACAAGCTTTTCACTTAGTTACAGGAAGATTTAATGATTCCAGTAAAAGAATAACTGCTGAGGTCTCTCATAAAAACTATTCTATTTTTCTGGTTCTTTACAGCAGTGTTTTCCTCTTCCTTTTTTCTTTCTCAGAGCTTGGACACAGTACAGTCCACCTACATTTGTAAACATGATTACTAACAGAAAAACGGAAAAAAAAAAAGATTTCCTCCTTAGCTACTACAAGAATAATAAGAACAATTTTCATTCTACTTCTCTTTCCTTTGCACTTTGTTCTAATTATTCCCTGGTGATACGAAGACTTACCTTTATTAATGCTTAGTCCCACTGGAAGCAATTAATGCTGATAAAAACAGGCACCTTCCAAGAGCTTTAAACAGATTATTGTCTGAAGAGCCCAACAATTCTGTTGTTATCATAGCCAGGTAATAAAGACAGAGGAGGAACATGCCATATAGGACATTAAAATACTTCACCTTCTTGGTCTGCACTGTTCCTTTCCCTCTCATCTTCTGAGGAGCACTGGCCAAAAGATTAGTGCTTCATGAAGAGCAAAGACAGAGACAAAATGGCCCAAATCATGGTAGGACTCAAGTCCAATGTCTCACACCTGCTACAGTGTAATGACAAACAAAAGCCCCCAACCCTGATTTCAGAGCAATTATTCTGACTGAGCACTCAGATAACTGAGCTAGGCTCCTCTTTTTAATGAGTCTTTAAAGATGCCAATCTGACTTCATTAGATCAGACCATTTGGAAATTAAGCATTTACACATATTGTTACAGTATTTCTTTCATGCCAAACAGGCAGGATTTAAATTGACTTCTCTGGTCACGTGCAATGGTCAGAATTAACCAAGTTGTTCAGTCTCTGCAGGATCAGAACCAAAATACTATCTGAAAGGTATTTTTGAACTGAGGATGACATTATTTGACCACATTATCTTAGCTGACACTGAGAAGATGGTAGGATGGCCTCGCACACAATGTGTTCCCAGTGGGAGCTGGGAGGTTTGAGGTAGACCACGTTAACACAGTTTAGTTCTCCCAGTCAGAAGCCTGGCTCAACATAAAAGTGCTCTCTATTCTACTGCAAAAATATGACACAGGCAAACATGCATTTATGAGCAGAACAGTACCTAGTTCATATGTGAAACATTTTCATCTGTTAGCATATAAATGTTAGGAACGATGAGTTAATAATCTGTTAATCCTTGACTACTGTTAGTCACGGGTTTGTTCAAACTGAACTCTAAATTCACTTATTCAGTAACTCCCAACTACATACAATGTTATTTTTATCAAAATCCTGTTACTTACTGATATATTTCACTCAGCTTGTCAAAAACAAGTGGAAATACAAACACCACAGACAGAGGTCTTCCAGTGTAAAGAGGCCAATCTTCCTGCTGAGAAACCTGAAAGAAACAATGAAGTGCATCATTGATTCTCTGTTTATTGGGAAAAGGCACATTTGTAAGTCTTAAGAAGTAAATGCAAATTGCAATCTCTCTTCCATAGCCCTGAAATGGAATTGTGGGAGAGACACTAGAACTATGCTGACAATCTGGTTTTGTGGTTCGCTGAGAGAAAATGGGAGAACAGCTGGAAAGCAATTTCATTAATAATTTCCACCCTGTTTCTCCCTCTTGCAATTCACTTCATTTCAGGTTTTCTTTCCCCATTCCCAAGTCTTCCACACTTTTGTTTTAGCACTTCAAGAAATCTTTCATCTACAGATTTCCCCCTTTTTTGGCCTGTTTCATTTCCCTCCCAACTTCACCTCAGGGGAAATCACTGTTCACAATTAGCTAGATGGCTATAGAGGAGACACACAGAAAAAAATACGTATAATAATTACAAAAATAATTTTTTAACTTTAAGGATTGCAGAACTTTCTTCATTTGAAAATCAATTTCATTGATGGGGATCCTACTTCAAAAAGAAATTGTCTTGTTAATTAATAAAATTTTGCTCAAAAATACCAATCCCCTCAACTGTAAATAAGCATGGGACCACTTGGCTACTTGTCACCAGCTTCCCAAAAAGCATCCTTCTCTTTGCTAAAGTAGTTACTACTCTCGGATATTATTAAACTGCAGAGACTATGGGGCTTTTTAAATATTCTTTCATGTCCAAGATTATTAATGTGTCCTTTTTAGGTGTTATTTTTGTATAGATTAGCTTGTGTTTCCCATCTGAATTCTCAATGAGGATGCAGCTGCAGTGTGACCTCAACCTTTTTTTTCCCCTCTCTTTTTTTAATTTTTAGTACTTAGCAGAGATTTTAAGATAGGAAATAACAGGAAGTTTATTGGGCTTGAAGACAATCCCTAGTGGTACACACTTTAGTTGGGGTGTAGCTGTTAATATGTCTGGGACCTAACTCCCCACAAGTGACAGTCAGCCAGAGAGCCCACTGACTCAAAGCAAAATAATGATGAGGGTAAATGTCCTGGGATCTGTAAAATCACCTGTGATGCTGCAGCTCACCAAACTATACCTAATTTAACAACTTTCTTAAAATGTACAGACTTCTAAACTAGACATCAGGAAGAGCTGAAACAGAAAAATGTGGTGGAGATGGACAAGATGATTGTGAAATAAAATAAACAGGCTTTAAGAGAAAGCAGAAAGCTCAGCTTGTCCTTATACTATTTGCAAATGAACACACTTTCTTATAAGAAATATTATAAATAAATAAATACTATAAATATATACATATTAAGAATAAATATTATAAATAAAGATCTCCACTGACCACATTTTACATGAAATTGGAGAACAGTCAGTTATTTATGATAGAAATGAGTAGATGAAGTGCTTTGCAGAAGCTCACAGAACCCACTGTAACACTTTTGGCTCACTGGACACTCTGAAATAGAACCTGAACACTTCAGAATGAGTTAACCCAGCTTAAGAGTCTTTGAAATTGGCTTTTGTTTGTCACCCATAGGCTCTCATGACTCCTCCTCCTTTTCTGCACACTCTATTATTATTCATGATCTGTCAGCAGCCAAGGAATTCCTCTGGGTTTCAGTGATGAAGTGCTTCATTTGGACTAATTGTTTCATTTACTTTAAAAGAACAAAGAAATATGTCAAAACACATTTACTCTTTTGGGGCCACTTTTGGATATGTGTTGCGAGTTTTTAAGGTTTTTGGAGCCGAAAACTGAAGATTTAACTTCCAAAAATAGTTTTAAGCCAAAGCATCACCCACTATAGATATTAAAGACACATGGTGAGGAGAGCATCAAAGTTCTTGCATTTCTGCTGCTACACAGTTCACCTGAATGCCACCGACTTTCCCAGACTTCCTTGGCACATCACGGAATTCAGGCTCTTCATCCTCTGCTCCCTAAACAAAAAACCAATTTTGTTTCCAGTCCCAAACTTCTGCCCCATTTCTGCTGTCCTGCTGTCCTCCTGTAGCAGCTTGTCCTGTTTCTTTCTCTCCTGCTCCACTCCCAGCTGACCTGTGTGTCACCCTGGTCAATCATTTCTAACTCATCTGCTGGAAAACATTAAACTGTGTGTTCACCTCATTCATCATGGGTTGTAAAAATGTGCTTCAGGTTTGTCCAAAAATATATTTGAAAATCATTATTTTACTGTGTATTTTTTCCTTGGGCTGTTCCTGGACTGGTATCCATTTACACTGCTCTCCAGTCTCCCATCCCAGTGCCTGTGTGCCTAACAAATTAAAACTTTAGTACCAACAGAATGTAATGGACCTTTTTATTATGAGCTTTTATGGCATTATTTCCTTACTGTATCAGTGCTCTAGAAGAATATGAAACTGCCTTTCACAAACCTCTCTGGCTGTATAAAGACCTGAGCTCCAGCTTCTACTGTAAGGAGCAAAGAGGCTTTTGACACTGTAAGATAAATGGGATGGAGCTGTCCAGGCTCTCTCCAGGAACCACAGGGAGATCTTAGATAATTTGCCAACAGCAGGTGAGGCGAGTCCCACACAAGAGCAGCCCTTCCTCACTTCTCATGTGATCAGCTGACACTTGAATACAAACTCCCAGTCTACTCCAAATGTACAGGTGAGCAGAAAGCTAACATTTATAATTAAATGTTAGTCTGATTTCAAGTTTCCAGTTAAATAATGAATTAAAGTTTGTTCTGATTTGCTAATGTATCATTTTCTTTAAGACCTGTTCATGTTTCAAAAGGGACGTATGTATTAATTCTCAACTGTAATATCACATCATTCCATCTGTCCTCCCTTCTACTATTCCATGTTCCCACAGGCAAGGAAATACTCAGCTTTTCACTTCTCTGGCTTTATGATTTCCCCCAGTTTCCTATCCTCAGGTTTACTCAAGGCAGCTCCCTCAGATTAGCCTCCTTTTTCTGACAGAAAACCAAGAAAGAGCCTGAGGCTTTCCTAGTAAAACATATATATCCCCACCTCAAAACCTTGCTGAGCACAGTTCTTTTGCTTTTATTCTTCATTCATGTTACTCTACGAGTTTCAAGGAAGTAGTTTTTGGTGCTCTGGTACATTACAATTTTTGAGCAATTTTTGCTCCAAGTCAACAGGTTTTGTTTCTTTACCAATTCCAGACTATTCCCACCTCTTTAGTTTCTGTCTTTCTAGGCAAAGAGGTAGTTTGTTAGTGCTTTTGTTTTTCTTCTTTTTTTTGTCTTTTGTACAGCCTAACTCTTCACACTCTAGCTTCCTTCACATGGTATTTGCAATGCTTTCATCATTCCCTCCCCTCATTATTTTGTTCCTCCATTGGGAGGGATACATTAACACCAGAAACTTTCCACTCTAGGTAAGAGGGCAACTTTCTCCTTGGAGACACTGTCTGTCCTGTTCAGTTTTACATTTTGCCTTGTTATTGATATTGACAGTGAACACTTGGCTACTTATGGAAATTGGGGACGTAATTCTCACCATAAAACTCACTGCAGTAAACTCAGCCCAGCAAACAAATTGATGTATACAAGGGGAACAATATAAAAGCTATCAGCGGGGCACAGGCTTATTTTATGCAGATGTACAGTTTGCATATTATGGGACTCAACAGCACTCAAGTTTCCAATAAGTCCTTTTTTTTGCTTGACCAATTTTGTTCATTACTTATAGGTCCCTGCAGAATTCAGAGCTGTTATTACAAACATATACATTACAGAAGGAACACAGCCTGACATGCATAGCTGCTTAATAAGGTTTTCATCAGCTGCTTTTACTGACATTTTTCATTTCTCTCATGCCCTGCTTTTAATGTCCCAGTCTTCATTTGATACCATAAAACAAAAGGAGTGGAGTATTGCCCCAGAAAGTGTTCGTGGCTGAATCTAAAAAGAATCACACACTGCACTTGAAGCATGAAGGCTCCACAGGCTTCCTGTTTGCATATGCAATCTACACTGGCAAAGTTATCCTCTTTTCCCTTATCAGATTAACCCCATTAAAAAAGAGCATTGTCAGAGCTTTGATTCATAATTGAAAATAATCCATAATGAGTTTTAAGTGTAACTTTCAAAAGCAAGCCTGCATATTCGTGCAAAGAATTCTGTGCTATTTTCTAAGGACTGCACTTGAGAAACTGCACATCCCTGGTTGATGTTCAGAACCCGCCCACCTCAAAGGACACGAGTCAAAGGAAAGTGTCCTTTTATCACTGAGCAGTCATTGTGAAGTTCTGAATTTTGATTATTTCAGGTAACAGAGTTGGCAGAAAAAAAAAAAAAAGCAGTCCTCTATCCTACCAAGATGTCAATAAAATGTTGTCAATTCAGGTCCATTAGGACCTGAGGCAAGTTTAGTCTGGCTCTAGGACACAGCTCTGACTCACACCAAAAAGCATATTTAGGTGGGACTACACTTAGTGAAGAGTGGTCTGTACCCAAAATCAAACTGTTTATCATGATCCAAATATTTACAGAAAAGTAAAAACCTGCTAATTTTTTCAACTCACGTCAGCAGTAGTGGTGTCTGACCTCTGTCAGCCACCCTTTCCCAGCAGAAAAGAGCCCGATGAAGGTCTAGCACATATTTTTCTGTATGTTTTCTACTTGGCTATGGGGTATAACTCTTCAACATGAGATGCCTCATGATATGAAGAGGAGAAAGACAGTGAAACCTCACACTCTGTGGTCAAAGGAGGCGACCAGAAAGCTTTCCTATTGATGCAAACCTGCATCAATCCACTTCTATTCACCTCAGTGGATTTCCATCAATGCCCATTCTCACTAAGCCTCTCCTCTCCTTAGCTCACAGCTTGGCTTTGTCCTTCTACCTCCAGCAGTTGGGATAGATGAGGGATTCAGATTCCCAACCTCTTTACTTGCATTTGGAATAGGCTACGGCATTCTGGGCAAACGTGGTTTATTTTCTTGATCCCCATAAATATAATATCAGCTGGCACCAGGAAACCTGAGCTGCCTTTGCTCAGATCTGATGCCCAGCATTGCCAGAGGAGGGTTGTGTTGAAGTGTCCTGGACAGCTTTGGAGATGCCAGTGCCAGCACACCTCAAAACCATCTAAAAAGTTGACTGTTGATACAATAACTCTCAAGATGTGTCCAACAACAGCACAAAGAAAAGCTGTGAAGGGCAAAGGGGAAGCTGGAAGAAAAAAAACAAGAGGCTAAAAAGTTTGGAGTTGGTGTTCATTATTATAAATAGTGCCTACTGCAAAATCAGAAATAAGTGTGGCTAGTAAATTATCCATCTTGCAACAATCTAACTAGATTGTCACAAATAGAGAGAATTAAAAAAGGCCCAAATTTCTACTCTGCTGTTCATTTAGTCAGGCAAGAAGCAATTCTGAACCTCAGTTAGATTCCAGATTTTATCCGCCTATAATGGAGCTCTTCAGGTCCAAGTCTTATTAAAATTAAATGGATTTTTTGAGTGTATTTTAAGTCACCTCTGATTGCTTTAAGCTTTGGTGGTATTGTCAGACCAAAAAACCCAACAAACCCAACCTAAAAATAGTCAAGAAGTATATATTAATTACTTTCTTAAAACCTGCAATTTACAGTGACATTTAACCCATCTTTCCAGGGTTGCAATTTGAAAAGTGTGTAATTACATCTGACCAGTGATAATCAGGGAGACAAATAAAATAAGGCACATTTAAGGTGACCTTTCTTAATTGAACTTTGCCTGCAATTAATTATCCGTTCTCTGGATGTATATTATTTACAATCAAGAAACAATTTATAATAATCTTCTATGACTACAACACATTTTTCTAAATGAAAAATGATATCACGGGTTGCTTAGTTTCTTCTGTCCCAACTCAACAGGTGTTTTGAAAAATAATATACAAAATTTCAGCCTGAGGGAAAAGAGGATTCAGTATCAGAGGGTAACAGTCTGCTTTATAGGAATTTTAAAAAAAGTTAACTGAGTTTGATCTTGTGAATGCACACTCTTATTTTAGCAATTAATGGAGCCATTCTAAGTCTCTCCATTGGTTTCAGTGGAAGGCTCCAGCCCTGGGAGCTGCTTGGCTAAATGGAATTTGTTAGCTGTGCAGCATTCCATATTAATTTATACCACCAGGTCTGACAGTCTACCTGGGAGGCAGAAAGGCTGTAATTTAATATTTTAAGGTATATTATGTTCATTAAATGATATGGGTACATTAAGTGAAAGTGGAAGTTAACAGAAATCAATTTTTCTATAATAGAATACAGTGTAAACTAATGAGAACTAAAGGAATGTGAGTCACCACAGTGTAACAAAACATCCTCACATCTACACGTGGCCCTTGGGAATTGTCACCTCATGCTCTGTGTGACAGATTCTACCAACAGTGGGCTTTGTTGTCTGAGGTGACTCACCTGGAATTAGTCAATGCTTCTCAGTGAAGCCAAGGAATGTTAATATTCTAAAGAGCTCAGTGATGCAATAAATCCTCACACTGTGTTTACGGTATTGGCATAATGTTTAATTTTAGTATCTGTAATGGTTTTCCACTTTATGTGTAAGAAAGTGACAGAGAGGTTATCATTGTACCCCAGAACTGTGGATTAAAACCTCTTTTTCCTCCTCTAATCCCAAAGCTAAAATGACTTTGTTTTCTGTATTGATCCACTGATACCTCAAGATAAACAGATATGTATCTTTAAAATATAATGTAAAATATAATTTTAAATTTTATAATATCTGAATATGCTAATGGGCACACCACATAAAAATTACTCCAATGCCACAGAAGTAAATGGAACAACAAAAAGATTCTTATAAACCATATTGCTACTCCTATTGGATCTTAAACATCTGATTTTTTTCATGATGTGTTTATTCTGTACATTCCTTAGAACAGATGATTTCTAACGGCAGCTGAAGGCAGCAAATTCTGTAGAAATTTGCATGCAGTAAATTTACCCAAAAAAACACTGGAAAAGATGCCTGGGCCTAAAAGCTACTGAAACCCAAAGGAACATTTTGATTCCAGTTGCTTTGGATCAGCCCATGAGTGCAAACTACCTTTTGCATTTGTAAATAAGCATTTTAGAATATTAAGTCATAAAATACTCCTGCTTTCTTGTTCATTACAGTATCATCTTCCTTACATTATTCCCTTTCCAAATTATATATATATATACACAGACACACACATATATATATACATTTCCACAAGAAGAACTTAATATATTGAGACATCACAGCTTTCCTGTTATCCTTCATACTCTCCCCTATTTTGCTGTTGCCTCCACTTCTGGCCATTTTTAAGAGAATGTAACCCAACTGCACCTCTTGCTAACACCAGATCTTTGGAAATGCATTTTAATGACTCTGAAATTCCTGACTCCTCTCACCTGTGACTGAGATTCAGAGTTTCCAAAGGCAGACCCATGTTCTCACATCAGAAACAGAGATTACTCCCTGAACATACTCAGGCTCCGTGCATCCAACACAAACATTTAGCAGTCCCATGGGAATTGTGCTCTACCTTACAACTATGAAATGGGTTTTTCTACAATGCCAGTGGGAACTCGCATTTTTAACACCTGTGTGCTCCAGTGGTCCTGGAGAAGAAAATGTCCAGATATGAGGAATAAGCACTATTAATAGATATTCTCTAATTATAATTTCCACGATACCTGAAGTAATACATCTTAATGTGGCTTCAAAACCACATGCCAAGGGAAGCATTTAAATTCCACCTGTACTTGGATGTACAATCCACATGACTGAATGCACAGAACAGGAGAGCACCAATGAAAAACTATTGAACACCTCACTAACCCCTTACATGCATAATCATTTCCTTCATAGTAACCATGATGCAAATTTAAGCCTGAGAGAGAGCCATTCCAACACAAGCTTTCAATTCCCTGCATATAGGATCTTGAGATCCTCTTGACCTTCACAAGCAATTTTACTAAGCAGTGAGAATTTTCAGAACTTTTTTTCCTCAAAATAAAACCTGAATAACAGAAACAAGAGTCAGTAAAACACCTCAACTAATGCCTAAACATTACAGAAGTATTACCTTTTTCCCTGGTTGGGTTTTTTTTTTATTTGAAAAGACTCACGTCAAGTAAAATCCCTTCTTTTCAGTCTGGAGTAGAATAAGAAGTTATTACTCCCTAACAACTAGGAAGCCTATCCAATTAAGGAGGCCTCTGTGGGACATGCCAGGGTTTCCGTGCTGGCTGTCGTGGAGGGCAGTGATGCTGATGGAATGTGAGCACAGGTCACATTTGCCTTCCCAAACCTCGTCCCGAATGGAAACAAAAACCAGCTGTGACCAGCAGAAGTCTGATTAATTGAGAGTGGCATCCTGAGCCCGGTGCTGGTGACCCAATGACTGGGAATTGCCCGGGGAGGTTTGAAGCCTCGTGTCCTTCCCAGGGCAGCAGCCACAGATACAACAAAACTGCCTGGTTCGATCCCATTAGCCCACTGCTGTTTACAAATGTCGGGATCACACAGGGCCTGCCCGTGGCTTGGCACAGGCAGACACGATCAGCCCTGGCACTGGAGGCTGCTGACAGACTGCCAGCCCCTGGTGCAGATGGTGGCAGCACGAGAGCGCTAATTACCCATGACATTAATGATGAGCTAACCTGTCTCTCTTCAGCTAATAAACAGACGGAATGTGTTCCCTACTAACTTTTTCTTTCCCAGATAACAAATTGTTCGGTTTTAATGGTAGAGAGCGACAAAACCAAATTATCTGTTCTTTGGAGAAATTTGTTTTCCGCTAATTGCTCTAAACAATCAATAAAAGAATTACAACTGGCATCACCCACTGAGAAGAGAAGCAGGGAAGTCAAAGTCAATTAGCTTCCTGGAGGATGATGCACTCACACGGAAAGAGTCATTACAACAGGGTGTAGAAGTCAAACTGCAAAGTGTGCAGCTCCAGGAACAAAGCAGACTTGGATGGAAAGTCTAACAGAGGGTTTTCACATACCTGCCTGTTCTCCATATAGCACTGCAGTTCCCAGTTTTCCTTTAGATGCTTCCAAAAACTGATGGAAGACAGGATCCTTGGATCTTAGGAGCGCACTAAGCCTTTGGAAGTCATGACTGAGAAACATCTCATCTACAGAACAAAAAAGAACAATCAATTCAGTTTTGTGTCATTTGTATCATAGTGCAAATGCGATAAATATAGAAAAGCTGAGGACTCCATGGTGGCTACCGAAATATTATCCAAGTGGGCAAAAGAGCTGCCATAACTGACTTCCCAGCCTTTTCTTCACTATTCCCAATGAATTTCCCCCACCATGGGTTTCTGCTACAACAATATACACAAATACATACATATAGATATATAAATACACACATATAAATACAAACTGACTATTCAGGTTGAATAGTTTAACTAACAGCAATTGGATCAAATCAGTAGCCATTTAAGAAGGACAAGTCACCTCACCTAGAGGTATTTGAAAGACGTGTAGAAGTGGCACTGAGGGATATGGTTTAGTGGTAGACTTGGCAGTGTTTGATTTACAGGTGGCCTCAGTGATGTCAAACAGGGTCTTTTCCAACTTAAATAATTCTATAATTCTATGAGCATCCACATCAGAAAAAAAAATCAAGCACATAAAATAGACCTATCCTGTTGGAATAACTTCTCACTGCTGTTTTATCTCATTTTCCTCAAGTGCATGGAGCTTTAGATTTACTTTTATTGTTTTAACCATTATTCATGGATTGTTACTTCTAGTGCATTCAATTAAGAAATTACCATTCTAACACACTTTGTGTTGGTCATAACTCACTCTGTGCATCGGAAGAGTCAAGTCCCCATTATTTCACATCAATTCCTTGCACCCCACAGTGAAAAAAGCTCAGTATCACGTATTTTGCCCTTGAAAACTGAAATCATAGAGGTCTACCCGAAACCCTGACTGATTTAACTTCTCTCCTGGGCTGAGTTCCTGACTCTTCTAGTAAGGACTGACACTGGCACGAGTTCCTTGAACGACAGTGCTTCCCTCCCCCAGACCTTTCCATCAGGACACTTTCCTGGGCAGGTTTATTTTTCTACAGCAACGTCTCTAATTTTATACAGGGTAAAAACTGCTGGCCACCCAAGGTCTTAACACACTGAGCAATGTTTTCAGTGCTGATGCAATGCAGTATTTGAAAACACATTATCTCCCCACTTTATGCAGTTGCACACAAAGGAGTCCACTGAGTGTTTCATGCCAGCACGCTTGCTTGCAAAGGCATCCAAAACTTCTTTTACAGGCCACCTACTTTTCCATGAGTTATCAGAAACAACACAGGCAGCCTATTTAGGGGGGAATCACAATGACTGGCTGTTCTGGGCTGGGAAAGGTTTCCATCCATCCTCACAGTTCTCTTTATGCAGAGCTTGTAAATAACAACAGGCACAAGCCCTACAGCCACTAATTTAGCACCACATTGTGACTCCCTCTGTTTCTTTCCATTTGCCTCAAGCAAAGTCAAGTTCTAGTGACCTTTTTTAGCCAATATACACAAAACTGGCTGCTGTGACCTCGGTGCTGCTTTGTACAAAGCGTTAAGTAAGTACCTTGCACAAAGCAAATAGTACAGTCTGACCATGAAATTCCTGTGACTTGGGCTTATGTTGGTTTGTCTACACACTGACGAATAATTGAGTTTCGTTGAAAGGGAAAACAAACATTTTGTTTCATTTTGTTGCAAGACATTACTAATCCAGAGGCTATTCTGCTGCAAAGCAGTAAAAGGAAAAGGAATGAAAAAATTATCATATTAAACAGTTCTCAGTTTTTCTTCCTTCACCAAGATTCTGGTGAAATGAAGACAACATCCCTCCATGGCCATATGGATAACAAGTCAGTTCAGCCACCTGTATAACATGCTCCATTTTCCTCTGCAGAAGAGAGCATGTTGTGTTTAGAGCAGAAACTCGATACAGGAGGAAACATCTCTCTCATAAAGACTCTTGTTTACAAAGCCACAGACAAAATTTTCGAGATTGCTCTGGATGCCTTGCTTACTTTTCCAGCAGAGATGTTTTCTTCCTGTGCTAACACAAGGCAGATTTCCACTGAATGCCAGCTGAGTGCTAACATTTGCTCTTTACAACATATCCCGCTACAGATGAGACCAAATTCTGCATTCCTGCTCATTTTGGCAACTCCTGTATAAGTAACAGTTGCACTGTGCCATTCTGAATCACAAGTTTTGCTTATAATCTGTAGCATATATTTAATTTCCTTAATGCTGGAATCCTCATATTTAATCTACACATACCCAGGGTGGGTATCTCACCAAACCTAAGTCAGCCCTCACCGTGCAGCTTTAGTTCTTCCCTCACACACAAGAGGTGTTTACACAAATGAAAGGCAATCTTTTATCATACTTTTTGGGGTCACCTGAAATGCAAAGTGCAAAACTGAATTCCTCCCCACAGCAAACCAGTTAATTCCTCTTCCTGCACTCTGCTGCACTTCCCCATGCACACAACGTGGTAATTGCTTTTGCTTGACTTGTTCCAACAGCCATTTTCCTGATGTGACAGCCAGGGCACTAATATATTTATGCCCTTTGTAATCGGCCAGCGCTGCTTGTAATTAGGTGCAAAGTTAATTAAGTGCAATACATCTAATAACTGCCTGCCAGGAACTGTAAAGTTTGATTTAGCACATGAACTGTCAAGGTGTCAGAATGGTGTGTTAAAAAAGAAGTTGCTAACAGAAAAACAATCCTGCCACAAGCCAGGGAAAAGCACCGTGACAGGGAGTGAGCTGAGGAAAAGGAAAACTGAGCCAATACTTGCTATTTCCAACACTGGGAATGACCCACCTGTATGTTGGGAAGTTGTATCTTGCTTAATTGAACAACAAATTAAGGTATTCTTTTATTTATTAGCCAGTGTCTTCTCCTATAGACAACCCTTCTCTTCAAAAAGCATACAGATGGTACAGAGTCTTTTTAAGCCCTGTAAATGTCAGTAAGAGAACAGATTTGATTTTTAAAAAAATTAATGCATAAACAGGATTACAAAAAGAACCAAGAGGGCCCGGAGAGTCACATTTCATGTTTAGGGACCTGGTTTTGTTTGTTTCTTTTATTGCACAAATTACAGCTTTTCTTCTACTGAACCTAAGAGAATATTCCATATTCTTCTTCCTTGAATTCAACTTTGATTGGCTCAAATGTTCCCTTCACCTCCACCCCTGTATGGTATGAACTGCAAAATGATCTTTTCCTCATTCTAGGCAGTCAGGGCAGGTGAAGAAAAAAAGCACAGCTGGTCAGTAGGGGAAAAAAAAAACCCAAACAACAACCAAGTGACCTGAATTCTACACCCAGAATAATGCAGGACTAGCTGAACATCAGATTCGGAGTTGCAGGGAGCACAACTGATGAGCTGCACATGTACCACAGCAGCACAAGACACGTGCACAGCTCAATAACACTTTGATTATTAACACACACACAGATGTATGAAGCTCAGAAAATTACACCTGTAAGATATCAAGAGGGAAAGCACGGGCAAGGCTCTGAAGCTTTTTTAGGCCAGCAGATGCAAATAAAGTGCTGGAATTTGTCCACATATAGGATAACTCACAGACCTTCAGCAACAACCTACGTTCAAGGGCAACACTGCTGCCTCCAAAGAGATCACCAGCAAAGCTTTCCTCTCAAAATACGTCCCCAAAATCCCTGTCAGATAAGCCAATCTTTGTGGTTCATCATTAGGAACTGATATTTGATCAGGGAAATTATGCTCTAGATTGACATGAAATTAATAATGCCTGTTGTGTGGTGCCCAATGACAAAGGTAAATGCTAATAGCTCTGAAATCCTAATGAATGCCAAAGTGCTCTTCCCAGCTTTGATTAGTGCTTGTGTTGTGCAATTATGCTTTTCTATAATTACTGTGAATTACCATCATGATATTATTATTCTCATATTTTCTATTCCTCTGAAATTCTCAAAATTTCCTGCAGCTAAAAATGGATTTCATTTGCATTATCACAAGCTTTGATTGTTTAATGAAAAATAATTCCATGCAGTCTCTCGTGTTAAATTGTCCATTTAAAATTTTCCTGTTATCTAGATTATGTTGAAGTGTCCCTTCTTTCATTTATCATTTGCCTCTATTATCACAGTCACTGCCCTCCCTTGGTGCTGGATTTCAGAGAGAAGGGAAAAATGAGAGACAATTTTACCCATATCCTCATCTTTTGCCTGGAAGCCCTTTCCCTGCATGTTCTCCCTTTTCCTTGAAATTCCTTATTTGGAAAGCTTAAAAGTGACAGGACTTTTCAGGAAAATGTGGTAGCTACTTCAAAATTTAGTGGGAGTCAATTAACTTTTTCTTGGTTTACATTGAAAGTTTTCATTTCTTTTGCAACAAAAATGAAAAAAATCTTTTGACATTTGCACAATTTTGACAGTCTTAAGGTCTGATTTTTATGTTTTTCAGTCTAGGTCAAGTTTACCATCACTTTGCTGCCTCTAAATTAAAAGCATCCATTGCAGTATTTCTACTAAAAGAGTAATTCAGTTATTTTTCAAAATAGATATTTTGAACTATTTTGTGATGTATTCAAAAATACTGGTCTAGAAGACAGTCTAGATATCCAAATTTATATTACATATTTCACTACGTACACAAATAATAGTATTTTGTTATTTCTGCCTCCCTTATTTCTTTCCAATCTTTTTCAACTGCTTCCATTTTCACCTCATATATGCAGCTGATTTTTCTCTCACATACACACAATTCTCCTTTGCAAAGTGTTAATATAACACGTGTGGTCACAATTTCACACTTGTAATATTCAAATAGCTTCAAAGTTAGTCAGAATAAGTTTGACCATGTCCATATGTACACTTAAGGAGATGAAAGCCTGGATCAGATGAAGGAAAACAACCTTTTTTTAAAAAAATAAATCTTATAAAAGGTTATTTATCCCTTAATGATTTTTTTTTTTCATTTTCCTCATGGATAATAACAAATGGAAATACTTCATCTGTAACTTCATCGTGATGTGGGGAAAATTGAGCCCACATTGAACATCTGTAGATTGTGTCTTTCAAAGCAGATTCCATCACTTAAGCTAAAGAATCCTGGGTTTTCAAGCATCCCAGCCTGCTCCCTATCAGCTCCACTTGCAGCCACACCACACTAAGAAGGGCTGTTGTCTTTAGGTGCCCAGAACAAGGCTCCATAAACAAACAAGATGGAACAAGTCATGCATCAGGCCCTGCCCTGGCCACTGAGCCAGCTTTGTCCAACTGGAACCAGTATAAATGTAAATTATTAGAGGAGCCCCCGCCCATACTCCACGGAAACTTCCACTCTACCACCCACATGCTCAGTGCCCAGCCTTACCCCTCCTATGGGAGGTCAGCACAGATTCTGCCGGTTTCAAAATTGTTCCTTTATATTACAGATCAGCTTCAGGGGCCAAGGAGAGCAGCTAATCCTACACACATGTGCCTCTGGAGAGATGGCAACTGTCCCTGGCTAAGGAATTAACACCCCTTTTAAAATTACCCTCTTTATTCTGAGCTTCCAGCAAACAAATCAAATCCAGCACTTAGTAACTGCATGTTTCACATCACCCAAAGCCCTCTCAGATCTTGAAGCTGTGCACACTGTCTGCTGGAATGGCCTCGGGCACTCTGTGACAATTGAATTATAAGCAGTGACACCCTCTTTCCCATCCCACTGCACTGAGTTACCTCCAGTGTCTGCAGAGAGGCCTCCACATGCTTCCACGCAGGCAGCAGTGTGCTGGACAACAGCGGGAACACATTAGTAAATATTTCTTTTATCTTCACTTACAATAGCCACAAATTTAACCAGCCCTCAAATATTTTCCATTAGAGTATTGCAGCCACAAAGGTTCCAAGCCTTGGAGACTAAAGGGGGTTTAGGTGATTATGGCTCTTCAGTCCCTCTTATCTGGCCCAACCCTATTTATCCTCCAAAGCTTGAAGAAGATCCCCAGTCACAGGCCACAGCCCAGGATGGAATGTGCACAGTCATCTGTTGCTCTTGCCTTGCTAGGCCTCAGATATTACAGGTTTGGCTGCTGACCTCTCACTACAGATTAAATTCTGCTTCAGGATGTCAGAAATATTTCAGCTCCTGATGGTTCACTGTGAATGGAGATACTGCAGAGCTAGGGAGCTGGGTGGTCCTTTCCAGGCACAGGCTCTCCCAGGAAGTGCCTGTGCTAATCCATCACTGAACTCCGTGGGCTTGAGTAGCCATATTCCCTCACTACTGCACCTCACACTGCAGCGTGGAGGGATCTCCTTCCTGCCTACACTGGACTGTCACTGACTCTGGATCCTGCCAGCAAATAAATAAATATTTGTCTGATTTTTTAAATTATCTCTGTATTACTTTGTGCAATGCTTTCAATGTATGCAGGAGGCATTGTTCTCCATTCCCTCTGAATGGTCTGCAGAGAATGGGAGAGCAGTCTGAATGCAAGGATATGAAGAAATCACACAGAGTGCTGGATCTAAATCCCTTCAGACAGGTTCATATCCATAAGCACATGGGTATTCTGTTTATAAATTCTTATAAATCTACCTGGCTATGGCTAATGCAGTGGCTCTTTACTTTGTGGGGAACTCAAGGGGATTTGGGACATGGAGTTCTAGTCCAGGATCCACCACTTAGTACATAAACAGTCTTGGATTAATCACTTTCCTCTCCATGTTACTATTTCTGATGGCAGAGCACAGAATTATTTAAGGGCAGGAAGCTGTACATAAAAAGTCCATATTACCATTAAAGCATACTCTACTTTTCAAACTCCACTAAGCCACAGGAAGGTTTAAAACATATGCTGCTGTAATCAGTGAAAACCACCATTTGTTTGCACAAAGCGGGTTCTATGTGTGACCAACTAAGTTGTCTTATGGAACAGTGGCCAAACTTTGGAAATATTAACTTTTCCTGGGCAGCTACATAATGCCTGGAGGAATGCAGGAGCTGTCTTAGTGTGTTAGAGTCTGACTAGAAAGACACCAAAAAAATTCAGTTGTACACATCTAAGTCCTTACTTGGACACCCAGGGACTGGGTGCAGTAATGCACACAGCTTCCATTCCCTGGATCAAACAGCTGGGAAGCCAGGAGAAAGCTCCTGACTGGCTGTTTGAATAATCCTCTCAGTGGGAGTCAGAACCACATCACCTACACTCGTGGCTGAACCTGGACCACACTGAGGTTAGTACATGATAAGAATGGATCCTACAGAGCAAATATCACTGGCCTTGTGGCTGCTACGTTGAGGAAACACGTGGCAGCAGATGCATGCACAGGACTGAGGATGCTGTGAGCCTGAAGGTGTTGGCTCGTCCTGCCTGACATTAACTCGGCCCAATGCTGGAAAGCAGAAGTCTGGGGCCCTACACACGAACCAAGGTTATACAAATAAACAATCAGTAATCACAGGCACGCTGAGGGGATGTTGTTGGCCGAGCCAGCACACTGTATGCTCTCCCTCTGAGAAACACCTGGCAAGCAAACGAGTGCTAAAAATGTTTACAGTCCTCCACAAAAGCAGCACTGACCTTCTCATGCAGAAAAACTCCTAGGTAGTTATTTGATCTTCCCTCAAATGGTTTTTATAGGTAAAAAAAGACCTTTTGCCTTAAAGGCAAACCAATCTGGAACTTGTTTTTACCAAAGCAAATGGATGATCACCATCAAGATGCAAGGGCAGCAAGAGAAGCTCATTGAGAACTGTTGTACCTCTACTGCTGCATCCAGACCTGCATCTCAGTTGGATCTTTACACTCTCACACAGAGAGTGTGATGGTTTGTTTCCCAATCAGTTTTATTTCTTACAATTTGTATTTTCCTCTGTTTCCTGCAGCACTGCTCTCCCATGCAAAACCTGGAGTTATCAAGTACAGCAATTCAGCACCAGCTTATTCCTGAATTGTGACACACCAGCTCTTGGCCTTCTAAGCTCAGCTTCTCTCAAGGGTTTCGAGATGAAACGAGGATCTCGACATTCACCACAAGAGCTTTCTGACACAAACCCTCTTTCCTGCGGATCCATATCCACTAACAGCATTTTTACAGTACTTTGAGATGACATCTTAACACCACTGGCAAACATTAAAAGTGTCTTTCAGAGAGCCAAGAAAGGTTACTTTGACTCTGGCACCACCTACTGAACAGGGAGCGAAAGTGCCTGGACCGCAAGAGCAAGAAAAGATACAGTACTCGAGGAAATACGCCCTAATTTCTTCTTGCAGTGTGAATATTTCTATTTTTTTCATCACCAAAACGGCTTTTACTTACATCCTCGAAAAATATTTTCTTAGCTTCTCATTACTGTTGACTTTCAATCAGAGTGCAATGATATAATGTAACAGGATCTCTCCAGTCGGTAAGATAACCAGTACAAATAAACAAAAAGTTGCTTGCACTGACTTCGCAAGCGATTCCTCACCACACAGACACCGAGGAGGAACCAGCCATCCCACTGTAACTGCCAGGAATGTCCTGAGCTGAGAAAAAGCCAGGAAGATATGAATGCAAAAATAAAACCTCACACGAAGGCTCAGTTTAGAAAACAATTCTCTTATTCTTGCCTTTCTAGACAGAATACTTTCTTCATGCTTTAACAAGGAAACCATAAACAATAAGGGACTGTATTTTGTGATTACCATTTCAGGTGAAAATGTTACTAAGTAAAAACAAATGGCAGCTTGTACCTGGTTTTTAAGTGTACTGAAGAGTACCAAAGTTGAGTTTCACTAACTTTTGCCACTAGTGAAAACCAATTATTCAATCAGAGAACAACATTTGTACTAAACATATTTTTAGAAAAGTATTGAAAATGGCTCCTAAAAATTTTCAAAGTGTAGGAGCTATGGGGAAAATTGATAATATTTTGCCTTTGCCTGTATGTATATATACCAACCTCATTTAAAAGGGGAAACAGGGTTTAAACTATAATCAAAATGCATAAGGGTTATAGCAAATTCCGAAGATGAAGACAGAGGTTAGTAAGGTAAAATAATAAGAATTGATCAGCTGTACCTGTGAGGAATGAACTGAAGACAATGAATGCTGCCTTAAGCCTGCTGGCCATCCAGGAGAACAGAGCCATCATGCTTGCAGGCTCTGCTGATTAATGCCTGCCTTTAGTGTAACCTAAGATTTATTGCATTGTGCCTAAAGTGGGTAATTGAATAATCCCTCTAAAAAGCAATCATTTTCCCATGGAGTTCATAAAGTTAATACACTCCAAATCTCCAAAGAGCAGAGAAGAGACAGCTACACATCTACCTGTGGAAATCATCGGATGCAATTCATCATGCACAGATGTCACTTCAGAGAAGTTTGTTATTACAGCGTTTTATAGGAAAGAACAAATAAATTATTTTTAAATACTGCCTATGTACACCTATCATGGTTGGCTGAATGAACAGTGATCCCTGATCTCCCATCTTTTTATATCACAGTAACTCCATTGGATCACTGAATACAATTCTCACTTTCTACGGACTAACATAAAATTGAAACCCAAATTAGCCTGACACAAAATCTGCTTGTTAGTCTTTCTGTACTGGCAATAGTCCCAATTTCTGGGACATGGAAGAACAAGTTCCACATGTACTACTTAGGCTCTAGATAGCAGTGGGAAGACAGGGAAAAGGAAATAAAATTGATATTGATTGGTGCTGTGTTTGGGGTTTATAGACCATATCCTATAAAATGCACATTAGGCTCAATCAGCCAAGGAACCAGCACTGCATCATCAGTAATCCCTGTGCACAGGAGGAAGATGAAATCTTTGCCCAAACCTATGCTCTGCAGAGCAAATCCCCAGGATGGAGATCCTGTCAGACCACAGGAAAAGCAAGGTGTCCTCCTCTACTGGGCTGTACTCTCCTAGCTTGTCCTACTTAAATTCCTTAGGGTTGGATTTGTAAGTGTACAAAGCTGTAGGTTACACTAACAGACCAGAGATGTGTCACTTAATTTATGCAAAAAGAAACTGAAATAAAATAAAAATTAAAAGCAGCATTTGGACAAAATGTGGCAATCAGAAATTCTGCCTCAGATGATTATAATAATAAAGAAATCTGAACTCATGGTATCTTCCAAAACAACACAAAGCAAGCTGCAATATCCTCAAATCTAGTAACAACAAACCTACCAAAATCCTCAAGTTTATGTACTTGAAAAGTATCCCCTTTAAAACATCAACTGTTACCAACCTCTAAACATTCTTCTCTGGAGAAAGCACTGAACAGACACTGGGTTTTGAGAAGAAGAAAATATCAAGTGCTTAGACTGCCACACTTGAGGACATGCTCAATATTCTTAATATTGAACCCTATAACGAGAGTAGGGAAATATTTCAACTGAAAAATTTGAACTCTGAATTACCTGCATTTTCTCTGCAGGCCTCAAGTAATAACACAGTCCAGAGGTGCAAAATTATTAACTCCAACCCAATCATGCCCATAGCCATTCCAAATTTGGATCCAAGTATCATAACCAGTTGTTTGGCTGGAAGCTGCCAAATTCATAAACATCAGTTTAGGACAAATTCAATCCTGGTGTCAGTGGATGCAACTTGGCAAAAGCCAATGGAGTCACAAAAGATCTGCCAGGCTCTCAGAAGTTGGAAGCGATGCATGGCTGTGTGGCACGTGCTGTGTGAACCTCGTTAGCACCAAAAAAACAAAGTTTGGGCTCCTCTTGTGAAGCATCCACTAATTTGTTTTGAATTATCAGATACAAAACAATGACAAAATCAAATTCCATAGAAGAATGTTTTGTAACAACTGAATACAACTAGAAAAGCAATAAACAGCAAAAAAGCTCAAGGAAAATGTCAATTCACAGGAAGTCAAGCTGTACTACAGAGGGGCAAATGAAACGCAAAGAGTGGGAACGATGCTCTTCCACCAACCCCACACACTTAACCCAAAGAGCAGTGGCTCAAACCTCTGCCCCAATGGGTCTGTGTAACAGTTCCCAGACCTTCTCTGCGTCCCACTGTCTGAAAAGTTTCTGAAGCCCCATTTAGACTTATCTCCATGGTAAACTAGGGACTTGTGGAGTCATGTCTGTGGCTCCTTACGTGGTCATAACAGACCAGAACTTGAACTCCAGGTTCTCCTCATTTCCAATCTCCGGATTTCACCTGGCCATGACGACAGAATGGCCTTGCTGGGCTGTGCAACTTGCACTTCCCACATTCCCCTCAGTGGATTACAGAGCTGAGAAAACCGTGATTCCTTTGTCATTAACGAAAGGATTCTCAGGCTGGACTGCAGTGATACAACACATTTCAGACATTCTTCTCCTCTGAATTCATGCACATGGGACTACTAGTGCAGTACTTTTGACACAGGGGATCTTTCCTGACCATACGCTTCGTGCTGCGGCGCTTCACCAGAAACACCAGTGGAAACATTAGATTTCCCTACCCATAGTTTTAGCTGTCACTTTGAACCATCTGGCAATCTCAGGCAGGTATGAAGGAAATTACAGGCCTCCAATAAATTTCCAGGACACTCTCTACTACTTAGGCTAGATAAAAAACATATTTTAAAAATATGATATAGACACTTAAAATTTGAAAGCAATGTTATCACAACATACACAGTAAGACAGTGAAAGAGGGAGGGCACATTTTCGTACTGATGTGTACTTGGAAAGAGTTATGCTTCCATCCTTCAGTCAGGATGGTACTACCTTGGGAATTCTGTGCAAAGAAAAAGGCCAGATGGGATGACATATTGGTCCAACAGCTCTTTGGGAGTAAGGGGGTTTGGGTTTGTTCCTATTAGAGTAGATTAATGGCATGAGAATGGCTTTGAGAACCATGGGAACTGTTGGTTGAAGAAAAGTTACTCAATCTTGAAAGCCAGCAAGCAGTGTGGGCTGCCAGTGAGCCAGTCCTTAGTGTCAGGCATTACACAAGTCACTTCTTTTGTAACTGGATTAAGAATTTACAGTTTCTTACCCATGTTTGTCTGAAACATGATAAACATTGTTTTGTGTTTCCATAAAAAGCCTGTTGTATTTCCTAACTCAACTGGAGAATTGCTTGGGTAAAGTATGATGCCACATCCTTCAGGGCTGGCAGTGAGCTGGGCTTGATTGAATGATCAATATCTGTAATGCCAAATTTGCATTGTCCATTAAATAACCGAAAAACATCCTTTGGTGTCGAATTTAGAACACAGTCCCTTCTGTAGGAAGTTCTGTTCCACACAACATGGCAGATATTAACAGAAAAAAACTGCAGAGGGGAAGTCCATGACCTGTAAGCAAATTACAGTGGGGCCCAGTGGGGATCATACAATAAAAGAGGGTGGAAGTTTGGAATGGCTCAAATATTTGGAGGGGCAAGGAGGGGGACTGAAAACTGGGAGTAATGTGAGATAGCAAATCTTGCCAAAATATTTATGTGTCTCTGACCTAGACAGGTTAGATCTTCAGATGAGAATCTGTTTGCAACCAGGGGCAGCTAATAAAAAGTCAAATTTATGGCTTTCTCATCGTAAACGCTGCCCCAGATGTTCAACCACAAAGTACACAGGTTCACCACCTAACCAAACGCGAGGAAGATGATCAATAAAACAACATCAGGGTATCCTTTTACTAGAAAAGGCAGAGTATTTGACTAAAGAGCAAACAGTATATGATATCTCAAGTGACTCCTTAAAACTCTTGCCATAAAATTATTGAGGATGTTAATATGAGAATTGTAATATGAAGACCAAAGTCTACATTTTTTTACTCTTCTTCTTCACAAGGGGAGAAACAGAGCAGGTCTTGAAACCTGGACAGGACCGGTACTGTTCCCAAAAGGTTATGAGAAGTTCACATAATAAGATAAACCCCCTAGAACATGAAACCTATAGTCATACTGTCCTCTTATTTGATCAGATGTACTTCCACACGGAATCTGATCCACGCTCCAGCAATAAGCTATTTGCTGAATTTCTGCCCGAAGAGTGACACTGGAATTGCTGTACCTGTGACCCCAGTGCTGTACACAGCACTCATTGCAACCCTTCACCTCTCACAGCTGATTTGGAGTCAGACATTGCTGTATGACGGATAAATCTGACTAATCACTGTGCACCCTTCATATTCCAGAGCCAGGAGCATCCAGAGCTGTACCTGTTGAAATGCAAGATTTCCCTTGCTGTTTGTTAAGCCCAAACAGCCTCAGCCTGGGCTGCCAATGCCTGCTGTCAGGTGCAAATAAGATTTCTGCTATTATTCATAAACTTTGGGGCTCGATGCATGATTATGCTAATCCTCATGACAATACAGCAATAAACTTGCAACCAGCGAAGGGAGATGGGCCCTGCAAACAATGAAAGACTAGACTAGATTTGGGAATGTTTTTGTTGTCCAAACTTTCAACATTTTTTAGTATTTGCCAGCAGAGCTTTCTGTCTTTTACAGTGCTGAGGCTTAAGAGCCCTTCATTACATTTTACATAAAATTCAGCCTTCCCTGCTATTGCTTATTAGACACATTAGAGAATTTTTGCTATCGAATTTTCAGAGATCATGGATAACACACAGATTAAGCACATCTTGCCTCCAGGACACTTGTAAGGACACCATATGCCTGGTTCTCCTAAACTGTTTTAGTGCCTTTAAGCTGACAATCTAATAGGAATGAAAGATGACTTCTTATTCCATGTGAGAGACTTTAAGAGTGTATCTATGGGGGAAACAGCTTTGGAAGCACATAAAAGCTGCAGATTTTGGTTGTGCTTTGCAAAGGAGACAAATAGAAGTACTTGCCATTGGCTGAAAAAGTTAGAAATAAACAGACTGAAAAGAATTAGAAGAGTTGTCTAAAGTTTCTCAAAGCCAAGTTAGAAGATCAAATGATGTAGAAGGTTATGCAGGGAGGAATGGATTAATTATTTACCTAACTTGGATTTCTTGGTTTGACTCATGAACACAGTTAGCTGTTCTAATCAGCAATTTGCACCTCAGCTACTTTTCCCCATCCATACCCATTTAATCACCTATGCCCCAAAAAAGGGTCGTTATAGTTTCCCACTTAAGTGTTGATGATGATATCATTTTTTCATGGCAAGTCAAAAAATCACATCATTCTTTGCCAACACTTCCTTTTACCCTATTTCTTCTCCTCTCCCTATTTCTGTTGGTACTAGAGGTAGATACAGTGCCAAAAGATAAGTTTTCCCAAGTAAAAGAGGCTTTCTGGGATTTTGGTAGCAGATCTTTGCTTCTGGAGCAAAGTAATTTTATAATTATTATCCCTTTTAAAAAAAGGATGGGGCACAGGGGATTTTAAGAGAGCTGAAGCCTACAAAGAAGTTGAGATACAACCCCTGTGTTAAGGGTTATTGAGTAGGAACCCAGTAGTCCCCCACATTGCATTTATTTGTAAAATGGTGTTTTCATTTAGTCACAGTTCCAGGCTCTTGTTTAACCACCACTGCCGTGCCTGACTCCAACAGCCCGTGTTTCTGGATCCAAGCTCACTTTTCTTCCTTGAAGAACACTGTTCTTTATTATGTCACTTGTAACAAGCGAGCTGTTAGGCTAATGTAACAAATTTCACTTCCTTTCACATTCCATTTTTGCTGAAATGAAGTAGATGAGAAAAATACAGCAACTTCATCGGGAATAATCTTGTGCAGATGGAGGAAACCCAGATGCATTTAGTGGAGCGGCTCTTTGTCAGTCAAAGGAGTCCAAAGGGCAGATGTGTGTTTGTTAATCACTCAGGAAACCCTTGTGATTAGCAAGTCCTAGATCTCCAAGAGGCCAGCCAACTAAAAATGACGCACTGTGCTCCAGCACTCATAGTACTCCATTTGGGAGAATAGGAGGATTCCTTGGCCAGGAGTAAGAAAGAGCAATGTAAATAAGGTTATTATACATAAAAATCAGAGTGCATGCCCTGGAGGACAGGGAGATTTCAGTTCAATAAATCAGCCAGGAAGATCTGGCAAAGTTCATTGTCCAACTGGCTTAGAAATTTAACAAGAAGACTAAGGCAGCCATTTCTTCAAGAGGCTTAAGGAAAAAAAGAGGTACAGTCAAGCCAATGTATTAAAACACCGTGAAAGGGAAGTGAAAGCCATTAGTAGAGAACTTGAAAGCAATACACCCAGAGAGTATCCCCCAACTTTAGCCAGTGTAAGAGTAGAGGAAAAGCAGAGGGTATCCAGTGAGAGCTAACATAAATAAAAGCATAAAATCATGTGGAATAGAGAAGGACTCCAGATTGTACTGAACTTCTGCACGGATGAAAATAAATGCCTCCATTTTTTATAATTCACATGGTACCCTATGTTGCCTTTAATCAACAGCAGAACTCTAAAACCTTTTTATTGTTAAAAATTATTTGTATGACTGAGGGGACTCCAAATTGTTTCCTAAACAAATACGAATATAGAACTGCTGCCCCCAAATACATAATACTACAAATATATAATACTACAACAAAAACAATTAGGATGATCAATTATTTAAGCACATCATCTACATACTTGCTTTCAGTATTTCTGTGGACCTCAAGACAAAGCAGAAATATCAGAGGCTGAAGCACAGTTTTGAAGTGCCTTTGCTAACTCATGGGAAGCTACTTCTAAATATGAAGGACAATTTAGAAGACAGTACAAGATGCTTGTCTGGAAATCTATGTGGATTGAGCCAAGCTGATAGTAAGGCATTCAAGAACAGAAGCCAATGGAGAATGACAAAGATTTCAGGCTGGACTAAAGGAGACACTGAATTTCCTTGTTGAGACATTATCCAAAGATGTAGAAGGAAAAAAAGAGGAAATCAGAGGCACAAAAACTCATAGGTGGGAACTGGAGAAAATGTGTTTGTGCAATGTGCTGAGGGAATAAGTGGGAATGTGGAAAAAAAACTGGGAGAAGACAGAGGCAGGGCAGCCAGAGATATGATCTCAAGCTGACAAGTGCTTGGATGGGTCAAAGGGAATGAGCAGGGACACTGATCAGAGAGGCCACAAAGGCTGGATGCACGTTCAGTCCCACTGAGTTGTGAGGCAGCTGCACCAGCCACCAACAAGGGCTGGGCTCAAACAAGCACCACATTTAAGTTCTGAAACTCAGTGGAACGGAACAGGACCACGCAGCAAAACCATCTCCTTTTCTCACTGTTCCCAGGTGTAAGGACTGAGGACTCAACAGCTTTATGGTCCGTCTGTGAGAGAGCACAACAATTGAAATTATATGTGAACAGTAGGACCCCCGTTTGCAAAAAAAAAAAAAAAAGTAAAAAAAAAATCTTTGTACACAGTTTAGGAATTTTTTCAATCCAGCTAAACTCTGAGGCCTCGAAATAAATAGATAAACACTGCACTAATTGTCCCATAGGAAAGTCCATGAGCATGCCAGGCATTATTTTTTTTATTCTGCCCCTTTCTACAGATCAGAACCTATTTACCACAGGTTGTATGGTCATGTTTGTCCTTCATGTCACAGCCTAAAATATTTGCTAAGGCTCTTATTCTGCCTCCTTCTAGAAATCATTGTAATATGTCATTTGCAAAGCCAATAAGAGAACAGTAAACAGAAAAAGAAAAATTGGGAAGTTTCCTCCACTCTAAAAATACTACAGTGAGAATGATCTCATTGTGGCATGTTCCTGCAGCTGATTGTAGCACTGCATCTGAGGGACTGAAGCTGTTCTGTAGGTCCAATAAACCAGAATTTGCAGTCTTAGCCATCTATTACATCAAATCCATCCACATATGAAAAGCTCAAAAGATGCTACAGCGTTTTGTAATTAGTAATACTAATGTACTCTCGTTATGCACACTCACTATCCCGGATGATTATATATTCAGAACATTATTTTCTTGGTTTGATTCTTCAGGACAACCAAGATTAAAATATCACTGTCTGGTGTGTTCCACTGATCTGTAGCTCTAATCTTCCCACCTCTGTTAATGAACAAAGAACAGGGAGATAAAGAAATTCAAATTCTGTTGATTTCTACTCATTGAGGAAACAATACAAAATTCTAGTTCCACATCAAACACCTTCCCCCACAGTAGGTCCAAGGGCAGCTCTGCCTCTTCTTGCTCACTCATTTAAACATTTAGGTCTTTATTATTTCAGGCAAAGGCTACATTAACAGTACATGTTTAAGAAAGAAACTCCCATCAGATAAGTATTATTTGCCGAGACAGTGTGTTTTTTTTTAATATTCTTCAGCATGCAAAAGAAATATTAGATTTCCACGAATTCATTGTTATATTCTTACTAACAACTGTGGTGGACAGCAAGTAATAACAGAGACAGGCCAGCACAACAGTAAAATATGTGGACACATCAATTTAAATAAACCAGCACTTGGTTATTATTGCTGGTTTTGAGGAGCAGTCCTGCCAGCTGTCACAAAATGCATAAACAGTTCATAATCTGTAATAGTTCCTCAGACAGCTGCGAGACCATAAGGAACCAACTTTTATTCCTCAAATGGAACATGTTATTTAGGTCTAAAATGGACAGATATTTCAGAAAACATACACCAAAAATCCAGAGGAAAATCTAGACTTTTTAAAAAGAGTTTTGGGTTTCCAACCAGATAAAACTCAACTTAAAATGCCTATTATCACTCACTCTCCAGAACCCCCCTCTCCTCATAACTATATTATGCAGCAAATGAAGGCCCCTAAGAGTCAAGGAATGAAAAAAAAATAACAAACACGGGAAAATCGTAGAAATATCCAGACTATGAAACGTAGCTGCTCAGAGTTGGTGTTTTCCTTTGCAAGAGCTTGTGCAAACATTCTGTTCAATGTCACATCTGTGGGAGTTTGCATCCCCCACATCTCATTTTCAAAAACAAACTCACACAAACCCTTGTTCTCATAATAAACATCCCCAGCCACATCTCACCTAAATTTTCCACGGTGGTGACTTTAATAAGAGCTGGATTTAGCACTGTTATTTGAACAAGAATTGTTAAACAGTTTCTTATGAAGAATTCTTTCTTTTTCATCTGCACCAAGAGAGGCACAATGGAAAATAGGACAATGGAAAATCAGGTATCTTCTTAAACCAGGTAACTTGAAGATCAGCTTAGTGATTCTAGTATAAAACAAATCATCCTTTTGGAAGATTAAAAAAAAGCAATGTTTTCATCAACAGTTATGTAAAATACAACAAAATGTTCTAGAATTTGTTCATGGAAACAAAATATTCCTGTTTCTGGACAATGCACATCAAAACACCTTTACCTGCAATGTCCACCCACTGGCAGTGCCACACTTGACAATATTCCTTGAGGCAGTAGATGTTCTTCAAATACTTGGATGAAGCTAAAGTTCACAGATGCAAACGTTCAGTTTGCAAATAATTAGAACTGTACTGAAGCTTTTTCACTTGTTAACAACATTCCATCACACTTGTGATTCAACCATAGGAATCAATTACCAAAGTAACCCCAGAACTACGAGTAGTTTGCTCTTCCAAAATCATCCTTAATGCAGTGCAGGGGAAAAAAACAAATATTAAAAGTTTTCTTGCACTATTATGAAATTGAAATAGAAGAGGTTATTTATGAAAGTCTGCACATCACAGAAAAGTATTTCACGCCAAGCATCACTTGTGCTCAAGTTTGAACTCTCTGAAGCTAAAGTTCCTGGTTTTCCAGCCTTTTAAGGACAGTAGAAACCCCTATATTGCGTTTCTTTCAGCAGAGAAGCTGTAATGGAGCTCTGTCTTGCTTCCTTGCTGAAGTTTGCACAGCCTTAGGCTGATCTGGAAGGCCATCTGGAAATCACCACTGATTAATTAGTTGTGAGCCTGTGATGTGAAGGGGGCAGATGGAAGAACACAGGACTTCATTGCTCCCTGCCTTGCAAGAGCTACCAGTCCAATACCAGACCCACGTCAAGGTCCCAGGCTCTTTCCAGGAACATTCAGAAAGATTCAGATAAGTTTCCAAAGTAATTGCCTTTCCTCAGCTGCTCTTTCTCCTAGCTCTGTTCACTGGAATTAGCAGTTGTTATCAGTGCTAACAACCATGATGTCTAAGAACCACGAGGGGAGGGAGCTGACAACAGTGTTTTCAGCAGAAGTCCTGCCTTGCAATCCACAGAATTTAGGAAAACTATCTTGGTTTTACATTTATCACTCCTAGATGTATTCCCAAATGTGGTATTATAAATCTAAATTTTGTCTAATAGCGAAAAAGCTCCTGTATTTATACACCAGATTCACTGGCACACATCACACACACATATTTACTGGCCATGACTTTCTGGCCAAGATATGGAAGCCCTTTACCAATATCCTGGTGTTATAAGCATCACAAGTAACAAGAAGCAGTTTTAGATTGAGGAGGAGGGGAAACCACTTACCCTCTCTACATACACTCCAAGTGGGAAGGACAAGATGAAATAAGGATCATTATTCTTATGCAAAAAGCAAATTGTTCTGTCCTTCTCTCCTTACTATTGTCAGCTACTTCAAAATTAAGCAGATAAGCTAAGAAGTATCTGCTTTGATGAACAGCCTTTTCTGTGCAAACAATATCATGGCATAACATCTTAAATTTAAGTCTCACTTCTTTCAAATTTATCACTTATGAAACATGTATGCATGAGCATCACTGAAAACTGCACTTTCCCAGATTTTCCAAGAAAACTGGTCATAACGACTTATGATTAACTTAAGATCAACAACATCAAGTGCTGGTAAGAGAGGGATGAAGAATTATAGCACATTTACAATTAACTTTGAGACAGAATTTAAGACAGTTCTTCAATAAACATGTTTTCAAATACTTCATTGCACTTGGATTAAAATGATATTTTGGTCCAACTTAAAATATAAGGCTCAGTATCTGTTCATCAAATCCTTTTTCTGTCTTTACTTACAAGTCCCTGTTTTGAAGCACCAAACTCCCAACTAAGGACACAAAAAAAGCTATCTGATATCCACTCTAAAAAATCCTACATTCCACACTGAAATCTGAAGAGAGTCAACCTCTGCCTATTTTACCCTGTCATGTTTGCTGATACCAGCTGTGCCATTTTCAACTTGTCAAACAGCCCAATGAACAGCTCTTTTAAACTAGATTTTAAATATCCCAGGAGCAGCCCAAAGGAAGATAAAACCACTATATATAGTTAGCAAAACCTTTCCAGCTCATCATTATTTTCCAAGTGGGTAAGTCTAGAGATTGCTTTTTTTTCCCCAGGAGGGTAAACATTCAGACTCAAATCTGAATTCCTACATTAAAGTACTTAAGCTCGTGACTTGTCCATTACAAGATGAGTTCAAGGTTGCTGTGATTGGCTAACAGCAATATACTGTAAGGAAAATCTTGTTTACTTCTTCCTCCTTTTCTTCTTTCCTCTTCTTCCTTCTCTAAACCCCTTCAGTGCCCATGGCTTGACACCCTGAACTCCGCAGGGTTATGCTGCTTTTGATTTGTGAGGAGAGTTACAATAGTTAATTACAGAGCACGGTTTTCTGTGCCTCAAACATTTTGCATTTATAGGCTCTTGATATAGTCCAGAGCGAGAGGCTAACCCATATTTAATTTGTCCAACACGTTTCTGGTTAAAGTTCCATCAAATGGGTGACTGGAATCCCTCCGATTCAGCTGGAAAAGTCACTTTGAAGGAGGCGTTTATTAGCAACATTCGCCTCAGTCACAACAGGAGGCCCTGAGGGCCTGGGGAAAATCAGTGGTTGCTTATAACAGTCAGACCCGGCCGTTCCCCGCGGGATGAAGTGTCAATAATAGGTTAGATATTATGATTCGGGATTGATTTTACAGCGGGTGTAAAATTAAAGCAAATGAGGCCGTTCCTTCGGGCAGCCGAGGGCTGTGCTTTGGAATGCCCCGCGGCGCGGCCCCCGCGGCCCCGGCCCGGCGGGAGACGGCAGCAGGGCAGGGCTCGCCCCACATCCAGCTGCTCCAGGGCCCTCCGCGCGATTCCAGCGGCTGCCTGGAGCTCCTTCCTCCAGCCGCACAGGAAAAGGCACAGGACGGCTGTGCTTTCTTCCATCGCTATGTTGGCTGGGGCAATTTTGGCGAGTGTTTACTCCTCTCTGTACTCGTAAATGGAAGCAAAAGTTCCTTTTGTTCAAGACAACCGTTATTATCCTTTCCTGGTTATTTCATTGTCTCCAGAAAATTTAATGGATATTGCTCTCAAAAGCATTGATGTTCAAATGCTTCGTGAAACTTAAGCTCCTCATTGACAAACACCTCCAAAATTAAGTTTAATCTTGAAATGCTATAGGCACTTTGGAGCTGAAGTCTCAGTGAATCCCTAAGACAACTCCTTTCTGAAAACAGACTAGTTCATAAATCACTGAACACTGTCAAAAAAAAAAAAAGCTAAATTTTTGCATTTTTTCCTGTTGTAATCAGGTCCAAATCCACTAGTCCAACTGGACTTATTCCCAGCAATATCAGGTCTAAGTTTCATCAACCCTACATAAAACCTTGTGTATGTGAAACTTATTTTTGATCCCATCTTTTTCTTTTGAGGGAGTTGTGTGGATTTTCTTTTTTTAATTTATTTTGTTTTCCATCTTTATTCCCGTCTGTCTTTGCCTCCTTTACAATCTCCTTCTGTATTCTTTGCTTTTGTCGGTGTTTCTATCTCCATTCAACACTTCCTCATAGCCCCTTTTCAAAAGGTTTCAAAAATTCTTTTTAAGCATGTTAAAACCACCATGGGCAGGGATGTCACCCACTAGATCAAGTTGCTCAGAGACCCATCCAACCTGGCCTTGAACACTTCCAAGGATGGAGCCTCCACAACTTTTCTGGGCAACCTGTTCCTGTACCTCACCACGCTCTGAGTAAAGAATTTTTTCCTAACATCTAATCTAGATCTCTACTCTTTCAGCTTAAAACTGCTCCCCCTTGCCCTATCACTGTCTGCCTGAGTAAAAAGTCTCTCCCTCTCATTTTTAAAAGCCTCCTTTAAGTACTGGGAGGCTGCAATGAGGTCTCCCCAGAGCCCTCTCTTTTCCAACTGTCTCAGCCCGTCTCTGTAGGAAAGGTGCTCCATCCCTAAGATCTTCTTCATGGTCCTCCTCAGGCCCACATCTTTCTTGTGCTGAGGATCCCAGAGCTGGATGCAGTGCTCCAGGTGGGAGTCTCACGAGGGCAGGGCAGAGGAGGAGAGTCCCCTGCTGCCCACTCCTCTTTGGATGCAGTGCAGGATTTAGTTGACCTTCTGGGCTGTAAGCGCACGCTATTGGCTCATGTCCAGCTTTGCATCCATGAGAAGCTCCAAGTCCTTCTCTCCAGGGTTGCTCCCGCTGAGTTCACCTCCTGGTGTGTCCTCATGCCTAGGATTGCTCTGACTCAGATGCAGCACCTTGCACTTGAACTTCACGAGGTTCTTGTGGGCCCACTTCCCAAGTTCGTCCAGGTCCCTTTGGATGGCATCCCTTCCTTCTGTCGTGTCATCTGTGAACTTGCTGAGGGTGCCCGTGATCCCACAGTCTGTGTCACTGGTAAGGAAGTGCTTCAGTAGGTGTTAACAGGACACCAGTTACTGATGGGTTCTGTGAGCACCACTTCCTTGGGCAACATTCCTGATGTTTGGCAGCTCTGCATCAGCCCATCAACCAGCTCTGTCCTGAGCTTTCACACAGGAGTTGGTTGGATTCAACCAAGAGCAGAGGAAAAGCAGAGCACTCTCTTCATGCATATTTGGAAGTCCCAGGGATAAGAATGCCATCCAGCACTATTCCACAGACCTTGACGTGGCCTTTCTTCTCACACTGTGCTTGTGGAAGGAAAAAGTGTGTCCTATACTTTCTCTGCTTGTGAGTTACTAACTAATTGTTAAATCTTTATGGCAAACTTGTTCTCATTCAGTAGCAGGGACTGTTCTCAGTTTGTTGACACTTGACATACATTTCATATTCATCCTCATCCTTTTCTCTAAGCTGCCATGGGACTGTGAATCTCAGAGCTGGGGGGGAACTTAGTAAATTTTCCTCCCTGTCAGAATTAGGCAAACATTGAGAAAACAGCGCTGGTGCAAATACACACCAGACTTCAGTGTTACAGTGAGAGCTGGAAGTAAAACATGGCTAGTTTCACAATTATGATACAAGTATCCTTCTCCTACCACACAGAGAAAGCAAAAAACCACATCCCCACTTGCTCCCTCCCTCCCCACTATCAGTGCATGTCCTCTACATTAAAGAAGCAGCCCGTATGGGACCAGGATTTGATTTACATCATCACATAACCAATACATTACACAGTTACTGGAGATGAGTTTTGCCATGTCCTTGGTGCAGCGCTCTCTGATGAAGTGTGCACAACACACACATCTGCTCCATTCATCCCTGGAAACGCTGTGAGAGCCATATGGTGGGGGCTGATGGAGAAAAGAGACCAGGGAAATCCTCTGGTTCTGGTAATAGCCAGTGCCAAGTAGGATAATGGAATTGAAAATGTGAGATGTTACACGGGGCCAAACACAGCACGAGACTCATTCCTGATGTGCCGCGTGAAATGCTGAACTTTAGTAGGTGAAGCTTCTAACCATCACATGACATTTCTAGAAAAATAACTTATCAATACAACCCATGACAGTGTGAAGCTGTTTAAGTTTCCATGTCTCTTTTAAAAAAAAAAATGTACCAATTTAAACAGATTTTCCCACTCTTATGAGAAGAAGCTGCTAGGTTTCTACCTGGGATTAGGCTGTCTGACTAACAAATCCTTGAAAATACATTTTATTTTCATAGCTATCCCTGAAGTACAGCTTTGTAGCCAATTTTACACTTAAGTGTATCTCAATGTGATATGAAGAATTTTTCAAGTAAGCTACTAATCTAGCTAGTTATGCTGAAATAGTTTGGAGTATTTTGGCTGAAGGAGATAAACCAGTAATAACTTTCAATTATGTAAAAGTAGAGTATTCTCAAAACTGGTACTTTAGATTATTACTGCCAAGAATCAGGAGCAGCTTTTCAAGTTTTGAGTTTGATGTCAAATATATTCTTATTTTATTTTAATTTTTCTAAATAGGAGCAGGTAGCAGTGCTGGGTTCTGGTATTAATTACATATGGAAACAGAAAACCTGAAATAAACCTGGTAGCATTTTAAGAATCCAGCTATTGTGAATTCATCTGGAATTCATTGGGCTACCCCTGGCCATAATAAATTCATGCTGTATTAGCAGTAACATCATATGTACACTAAGAGATGTTCTACTGAGATCAGTATTATTTAATTGACTCAAAGGATTACTTTAAGATCAGTTTTCTTCTAACTGTATTTTTAACATAGCTTTTTCCTGAAGCACAGCTTCCCACAAGACAAAAAGATGGCAGCAGAAGAAAAACATGCATAAGAAAATACACTACATCTGACATTTTAGGAAAGCTACAATAAGCATTAGAATCACACATCTATCTCCCATGTAACATACATTGTGTTTATTTATAGTTTTCTCTGTGGGAATCAAAACACTCAACTCACCAAAAGTGAACATATGCAGATTGAAGAGAGGTAAAAAAGTAAAAAAGACATATCTTACTTGAACTTAAAAAACAGTGCAAACAATGTCTTTGTAAAGAACTACTGAACAGTCTCATCTGCACACTTCTGCTTTGTTGGGCATGCTAAATAAAAACACAAATAACACGCAGAAAAGACTTCACTGGGACCAGTAGCACAACTGGGATATGGTAAGCAATGGAAAAAAAACAGCTTGGATTGGAACTTTCCTACTTTGGGTTGGTAAAGAAAGATGTTCTTAGCTGTTAGCAACGTCTTGTCAACTGTACCAGAAAGACCCATGTGACTGGTGTTACCCCTTTGCAGCTTGGGTCCTGTTCACACACGAGTTTATATTTCCTTCCTGAGTTGGCTGCTAAGATGAACAGGATGGTCAGATATCAAGGTTCAGATCCACTTAATATAATTAACCTGCACTTCTAAGACCAGTGAGAAAAATAGAAAACCAGGTCTTCCTGAGCGTACTGGTTCAGTGTCACCGAACAAAGCATAAAAAGTAAAAATAAAGAACTGGTAAGCTCACTGCTTGGCACGTTTTCATG
The DNA here is from genome assembly GCF_003984885.1 of Neopelma chrysocephalum. Lineage (NCBI taxonomy): Eukaryota > Metazoa > Chordata > Aves > Passeriformes > Pipridae > Neopelma > Neopelma chrysocephalum. The sequence goes on along the minus strand of NW_020897739.1, from coordinate 2,177,292 downwards.
CCAACCTCAGCAATGCCCTGAGTCAATGCTGTGCCAAAGCACCACTGAAATGCAATCACAGACAAGGAAATGTGTCTAAAAGGAGGCCTTGTCTCCTGACCAGCCACCAGCCAACTAACTGAGTGTGTGGGTACACAATTAAAAGCATATGACAGGATTTTGTTGAAAAAATCTTGCAATTCCAACTCATATTTCTACCTACTCTCCTCCCCTACAGATCCTGAAGGAAATAAGGCATCTCTGTTTTCCCTGTACTTTGAAAATAGACTGGATTTCGTCATTTTTTCCTCTAAAGAAAGAAACAACTGCAGGGAAGTGAAAAAAAAAACCAAACAGAAGAGATAAATAGAGGATACCTGGTTTGGACAATCCTGCTTTTCTCAGATAGTATATTCCATCTACCAACAGCAAGCCTCAGAAACCATCAACATTCCTTATGTCAAACAGCTGCACTTTCTTATCCTCTTATTTCAGATTATCATCCTCCCTGATTCTATCAATCACCCCAGAAACAGCTCTTAGCAGAGTTCAGGGCTGTGATCATAAAATAAATAGTCTAAAGACCTAAGTCAGAATTTGGAAAAGCTGCTCTCTTAGGAAGCAGGAGTTACACACTCATATATTCATGACTGAGCCATCCCTCACAACAACTTTAAAGCTCTGCCAGATCCCTTCAAACATTTTTATCAAAACAGTAGAGGTCAAAAAGATGTTACATTTCTACAGTTTTCATGAACAGGGAGAAACCTTACTAACGTCCACGTGGGAAATGGTGTGTCTCAGTCTTTGGTAGATGTCAGATAATTCACACAGGGGTTGTTATGAATGTCCTAAAGGCAGACAAAGGTTGAAGGAGGTTTGCAGCCTAGCAGGCCTCACTGAATCCATTTCCAAGTCATTCTCTTTGTCCTGTGGATTTTCTAGAATCCATTTTCACAGGTCTCGCTTCTCTTTCCTTTTCTCTGTTCATACTATCTGGCAGCACCTCCAAGAATGCAGTTCTTAATATTTCAGTATCACCTCTTTGACAGTGACTTTAATTTAAATCATCATAAAGGTATAAACCTCCTGCGAGGAAAGGCTGAGAGAGCTGGGACTGTTCAGCCTAGAGAAGATCTCCATCCTTGGAGATATTCAAAAGCCACCTGGACATGGTCCTGGGAAATCTGCTCTGGATGATCCTGCTTGAGTTAAGGGGGTTGGGCAAGATAACCTCCAGATGTCCCTTCCAACCTCAGCCATTCTGTGGTTATCTATCTCCTTCAAAGTGTTGGAAATAACGTGTTATGAATGAGCAGATGTTGAATTACATGTGTAACCTTTTCCCTTCTATTACCTGGAAAAGGCATCACAGAAAAAGGAAACCAAATCCACCAGAGCAAGTGTCTGTATATATATATATACATACATACACACATATTTATATACATAGAAAACCTTGTCTGAGACAGAATAATGCAAAAGTATGTAACACAGGAAATACAAAAGAGGAATATTTAAAACTTGACTTACTTGTGACAGTTTAACTTTCACACACCATGTAAATTTACACCTTTCTGAGTTCCTTACATTATTCAGAACTTTGTTTTCCATTTTCCTCAGATATGGATAGATTCTGATAATTTATAAAATCTGCCAGCGAGCTGCTGCCAATTTTAGTATATACATGATTTAGAGCTGGTTTTAGTTTAATTGACATTTTGCTTATTTAAAACACAAAAACTGGCCACTGAGGAAAAAGCACTCACTTTTAACAGGACCATGGAAATATTAGCAACAGCAGTCCATATATCACTAAAAATGATTTTTAGATTCCCAGAGAATGAACAGTCAGTGTGTCAGACAGAATGGAGGTTTGATGGAGAAGGAATGTGTTTTTCTGGGAACAATTATTTTGCTTCACAAAAATGACTCCGGTTGTAAAGGGCGACCCTATTCCAACATAAGTCTGATTTCTAGTGTTCCAGTTAATAATACAGTGAGCCAAATATAAGAAAATTCAGCCAAATATAAGAGAATTCATTCTCAGGCATATAAGTAACAGCACCTTCACCAAATAAAAAGACTGACCTCATGAAATCTCACCTAGTACTCATAAAGATACTGATAATTTCATGCTACAAATCTCAAGAGGAAATAAGGGAGCTATGCAGTTCTAATGTCCTTCTCCTCCAATCAAAGTCTGAGAAAAGGGCTAAAACCAGAAAAAGAAAGGTAGAAAAGGGTCATGACAGGGTTGAGTAGAGACTGAGACTGCCTGTTTTAAGGAACAAGAGTGACTTCCCACAACAGAAAGACTCTGTAGAAAGAAAAACTGACGTAGCACTACATAGGTCAGTGTTTTGTGGTCGTTATTAACTAATACTGAATAGTGAATGAAAATTGGTCCATGAGCCCTTTGCAAATTAGAACTAAATCAAGGCTTCCAAAATGCTTTTAAAATCATATCAAGAACGGAATTGTGAAGGTGAAAAGTGTGTCACTGCTTTCTCAGAAGGTCTGCAAAGGTGAGCGCTCTCATCTGCACACAGACACAAGTTACTCCCTCGTAACAACAGCTCACAAACAGGCTGCTCTGTATCTAGTAAAGTACCTACAGTTCCTTTTTGTGAGCCTTTAACACTCTAAAAGTCTGCTAAATCATTCTTAATCACAAATCATCTCAAGAGATGGGGTCCTTTAGTATCTGAATTCTTTGTCTCAAAATCCTGTGCAGCCAGTAATTTCCCATTTAGATTTCTGCATTCTACTTTAAAGTCAGTAATTTTTCAGTTCTAATTGTGCTCAGCAGGTGTAAAATTCAGTGTATACCAACTACACTTACCAGACCAACTCTCTCAAGCGGAGGTGGCTGATGAGCATTGCCCAGACAAACACCAAATAAACCTTTTACAAACCTATGTTATCTATAGGACTTTGACTCATCCCCCCATTATATTGGTAAATATAATGCATAATCTGCAAGGGTGATGTGTAAAAACCTGTAGGTTATAATTCCCCACCAATATTGTTTTATGTTTCTTTTAACGTTTTTTACAATGAAAATGTCACATAAACAAATGTGGCTACCATTAAGAAGAAATATTAAAAGAGGTTCTCTGTCAAGAGTTTAATTCAGAGAAGGAAATCCCAGTAAGTTTAAATTTTACCAGTACTGAAAGGCTTACACAAAGTGAAATTATATGGAAAATAAAATACTTGAAACACAAAATAATTTGGCAGCTGGACTGTGGTTCTGGACTCTCTTTGCCAGGTTTGACCATTAAAACTCAACCTCTTCCTTTTACCTGCTGCCTTCCTATGGATTTTCAATTCCCTTCTGTTCTGTGGCACAGGTTTAACAGACGGGATAAGGAATGTTGCCCAGCCAAACTAGCTTAAAACTTGATGACATGAGAGATGAGCTACAGATACATGTCCTGGTTAGAACGGCTGGGACCAATTCATCCCTGGATGGGTGTAACCCAAAACTGTGTATTCTATAGCCTCCATGCCATTTCCCAAAAACTGCTGTCAGTAGAGGCCTGCAAGGTGGGAAGATGTTCCTGTACCCTTTTATGGAATTCCCCGCTCTGATATCCTTATATGGAATTCCCTGCTCTAATACCCTTTTATGGAAGAGGGACTGAGCATCCACATGCCCTTTTATGGAATTCCCTACTCTGAGGGAGGGACTGAGCACTCCCGCCTGAACTGGAGAGTATATAACTGGGAGTTTCAGAGCCTTGGGACTCTCTCTCTCTCGTGGGACCCAGAGGAAGACAGCAGACCACCGCTGCTCCCAACCAGGCTGAGACCACCACCCTCGACTGGACTGCAATCACCACTTCTGACCAGACTGCAGCAGCTCTCCCACCAGCAGGTTTATCCCCTCTCCCTTTGCTTTGGACTCGGGGGGTGGGCCAAGGTACACCACTTTTGTTCATACCCCAGGGTGCTGGGTTTGTACATTTGGGTTTTGTGGATTAAAACCAATTGTCTGTCTGTATAATTGTACTTATTGCATTATTTTAATAAATTGTTATTCTGACTTATAAATCTCTCTTTTGAATTGAGTTCATTTTGCCTTGCTGGTTAACTTTTAAACCAGCACAATACACAATGTACCCAAGCTTGCAGGACGTGCAAGAGTGGCCTGAACCTTCAGGTAAGAGTCTACTCTTGCTCTACCTGTTCACTAACTGTCAGATTACAACCAAGGACAACCTTGAGCAATAATGCCACGTTTTCACTCAAATCAGACCTCAGCTAAAGGAGACTGTAAGGAACAATTAGCACCAAACTGCTGCTCACACTACCAAGCCATCTGGTTTCCATTTTTACACTCCCAGCAATGTCACATCACGAGGTTTGGATGAGGCCACCCATTGTGGGAGACATAGGTAACTAGTGTGAATTTTCAAATATTGTTCTACTCTAGTTTTTTCCTCCTAAAAATTTTGCCAGTGCTGACTAACACAGCAAGCAGTGAATAGCATGTCCTGCTGGGCTCATTATGACTTAAAAAATGAAGGGATTTTGTTCAAATTGTACTAACAAATCCTTTCTTGTTTTTCTAGCTACTTTGCAAATGGTCCCATTGTCCGGCCTTAAGTGATTTTTTTAAGGGCAACAATTATTTTTGTTTTAAATATTTCTAATTATAATAATGTACTTCTCGAAAAATATTTACCTCTTCAGTCATCACAATTCTTAGGCATTGTGTGAGCTTTATTTCATTCCTTGCAACACAACTAACTGAACAAGCCCACCATGGTTATACATCAGAAGCGACACGATTAGAAAGCAACCACAAAACAACAATTCTCATCCAACATGTTGCAATCACACAACAGGATCCTATCAAAATCCCCTATCAAGGCTTATTTACCATGCTACCCATCTTGTGGACCCTTCTGCTCCTGAGCTTCTGATGACCCACTAAGTCTCTGCTGATTAATCTGTTTTAGTGTTCTCTAGAAGGCCCATTTTGAACGTAAAGCTAAACTGCAGTACACAGGCTTAGCAAATCTAAGGTACCTGAGAACTCCCTTTTCCATTAATTAATTAATAAAAAAACTTCAGCTGTGACAGGAGCTAAAATGAGCTGGATTAACATTCATTTTCCAAGCTACCAAATTTCAGGTTGGAGGATTAAATAGTAAAGAGGATTAAGTTGTAAAGAGGTGGATTCAGGGGATTCCACATTACATGTTAACCACTGTAACATGACATTATCCAGCACTAAGGAGTTCTCTAGGCACAAAAAGCTCATTCAGGTTTTGTTCTTCCCAACTCTGAAAAAGGATTCCTACCTCCACTTGAAATGTTTAAGAAAAACAGTTCACCTGTCAAAATGTCTTTACTGCAACCACAGGTAAGTGCCAAAACTGGGCATCAAGTATTTCCTTCATTCTGGAACGATGTTTTTCAAACTAACAAAAAAAATGCATCTAAAACTTGTCCAAAGTACATAACGGCAAAACAAACTCGCTGTACTTCAAGTTAAAACCCGAAAGGGTCCAGATAATGCGGGGCCCTGGTGCCATCTTCTGGTAGTTTAGAGGCAAAACCATCACAAAGTTTTTTTCCTACGCATCCTTTTAGAAAAAAAGCCCCAAACAACAAGTAAAAGATACCACCTAATGTTCTACAGAAGGAGTTTTCAAAAATCTCAGCATCCACAAATTGTTATTTCACTGTACAAGGCGGCCACTGCCTGGACTTTCAAGCTAAATGGTGTTCTTACATTGGCCTAAGTAAAGAAATATCAATTTTTTTTCATCTGACAGAATAAGTATCCAGCCAAGTTAGCCTAATTTCAAAATACATTCAGTACCACTGATAATACTTAAAATTAAAAATAATTGTAAAAATTTCTACATAGTGTTCAAAACCAAAATCAGGAAGTCCCTTTGAGAAGTTTACTCATCATATTAGATGTTAAGAGTGCAGCTCATTGGCCCATACTGATTCCTTTTAATATCAATTTATTTTCATGAATACTTAAAACTCAAGAACATCTTTCCCAATTGCACCACTCTTTCATTACCTTTGATGAAAGAACACAGTGTTGCTATTTGTAATAAAATTCCATGGTTTATGTTTTAAAAAGTAGCACTAGCCAACCTGGAAATAAATGTTCTAGTGATTTGTACAGCTGATACAAGGTACTTGTACTTATCCTGCAAATGTTCATACTGCAAAGACTGTTGAAAACAAACTCGACCAGCAACAATAAAAAAAAAGAAAAAACCACAAAATGAGCTTGGTAATAAAATGTCTGTCAAAAAGTGCAGTATTTTACATTAAATCTAGAGTTAATTCCAGATAACACTTAATCACCAAGGAATTCTGGATGAGAGCTGTAAAGAACCTCACACGCAGTAAGGTGATTTAAAGATAGGAAATTGATTTAAAGACTTGGAAGTTTTAAAAATAAGTCTTACATAAAGGAGCAGTGATGGTACTTGGTTCTCTGGTGGCCTTCCCTACATCCAGAAATTACTCCAAATTGCTTGAGATCTACCAGAAAAGATGGAACTGGTTTTACTGAGGTTTAATATGACAATTTGTTAATACCGTATGAGGGCTTTTGGAGCAAAGAGAACTTCCATTTCATAGACCCTTTTGCTGTGCTGGAAGGAGAGACCTGCCCACATCATCCTGAAGCTTAAAAATAAATTAATAATGGCAATGAACTCTACAAGTGAGTTATGTCTTCTAGTTTGCTGAATGACTATGGGAATGTGACCTGGGTTACCTTAAAAAAACAAACAAACAAACAAAAAACAAAACAAAACAACAAAAAAAAATGAAGACATACCAGTGATTTGGATTGTCCCAGGTTCACTGACAATTGCCACGGGGAAGCAATCACTAAATGTTACAGAAAAGCCAAGCTAAAAAGGGAACATTTCCTTTCACAGAAAGAGAATCAAAAACACTCTGTTGTAACATCAAGCTTTAATTGAGAAACAGAACAATGACTGAAGAGTTGTAAGAGAACTAAATGAAACACAACTGGGATTTCACATTCCTTATGAAAATTAAGGTTTTAGCATGAGACAATTAGAGCAAGGATAGCCAGCTCCTGGTGTGCCAGAACATATAACTCAGCCTGTCAACTTTGTTCCTGAGAGCCCCTCGGAGCTGGTCAGGAAGCAGCTGTCAGCCTCACAAATCACTAACCTACAGTCTCCCTGCTGCTCTCCTCGCAGGAGCCCCATAACCTTCCTCCTGCCATGTGGCTGGACATTCCCTAGACACAAACTCCAGGCACCACCATCACATGGAGTGTGCCTGGTCAGTAAGATGACAGGAGGACTTGTGTGCATGTCCCCATCACACCTGACTGCGCTAAGGTCAAGTGACGACAACAGTTTAGTTGCAGCACAGACAAGCCCATGTTCCCTGGGTGCTACCTCTGTTGGGAGGCATTGGATTCACCTGGCAGAGAAGCTGAGTGACACCAGAACTTGTAACTGAGAAACACAGATGAGACAATCAGAGAACGTGAAGGAAAAAGCAGCAAACACTCACTGTCAAGACAGCTAAACCTTCACACAAGTGAACTTTCGTTGGAGGGACGAACGGGAACATCTTGATGGCATGGGCAAGAAAAGGGATGAAGAACATTCCACTAGAAAAAATGCAAAGGTTAAGAAAAAGAATCACAGTACTTCATGGATTTAGAAAACTAAGGAATTGGCCAAGGAAATATAATTTTTTAAAAGACAAAGGGAAAGGTTAGGAGTTTAGGAGAAGTATTGAAAATATACAGTGCTTACCAATGAGATTACATTGTAGCACATAGAAGAAATGTAAAGAAAACTAGCAATGCACTGCAAAAGGGAATTTATTTCCCTAAAGAGACAGAAAAAATAAAATTTAAAAGTGCAAAGGTGTTGGGTTTTTTGGGGGGAGAAAGGGGAGCACATGAGGGCAGAAAGCAGTGCTAACCACAGTGCAGAACTGGGGACAGAGAAGTGATCCAAAACTCTGAAATACTGTGTGCCAGGTGTAGGAAGGTTAGGGTTTGAACAGAGGTACTGAGGATCACCACCACCTCTCAGTACCCGCCAGGTGAATCTTGGGAGAAGTAATGAAGATGCAATTAAGTGTGCTGTTGATAAGCACATGCACCTGGTCATACCCAAAACACACCTGCAAGGCACCCAAACTGAAACACAGGGAAATCAACTTGGTGAACCAAGAACCACCTGGATTTCTTTCTTCCATTTGGTTTTAACAGTAAAACAGCTAGAGCAAAAATACGTGAAGTATTAATCAAAGCTCTACTAATCTTGCCTGGCCTCATGTAACATGGCTTTCAAGCTCTTTTATTTATCACAAAAATGAGCAGCTCTCCAAAAACCTCAGAGGAAGCAAAATGGATGAAAAGCCAAGTGGAGGGGAAAAAAAAGAGGGTTGAGACTATTTTGGATGCATGAACATGAGCAGAAGAGTACATAAGATTTGAAGCAAAACAGATGATATTCACAGCTATCTAACTTCTAAAAGCTGGGCTTTGGATGAAAAATTCTTCCATTGCCCCAGGCTTTGAAACACACCACTCTTACTCAGAAATACTTTATTCAGAAGACTTATGTACAACACAATCACTAGTGATCAAGACCCAGAATAAAGTTCTCTTGGTTAAATTAAATTATTCAGACCCTTTCAGAACTTCAACATATGACTTCAGGACTACACCATTTGTTTTAATCACAGCAGCATGAACCTTGAAGCAAACCATATTTCCTCTTGGAGCAAAAGTTGGAGCCAACAAAAAGCCTTAGCTCTTGAAAAAGCCCTGTTTTATTACAACAAAATAAGCAATCACACCACACGGTTTTTATCCTCAGTATAAATATTTCTGTTTTGAACATAACTTCATTTTAAGACCGTTTGATTTGCTTCTTTCAGGGTCCACACGGCCACCTACTTTACTATCCCAGTAGACAGCAACTTCCCCCCTTCATTCTATTTAAAAATTTCAACATTCGTTGTTGTTTTAGCCACTCTCTCTTACCTGTAAACCTCTCCCAGAGTTTCCTCCAGTTGATAGCCACTGCCAGTCTCAGCTCCTTCCCTGGTGTCCCTGTAGTAACAGGATTTAAGTTGTTTGACTCACAAGGAATTTCCCTTCCCTAAGGCAGCCCAACAGCCCAAATACCCCATAAACCCTTTCTGTTATGACGGATTTAAGGAAAAAAAATTGCGTTTCATCCTGCTTTCCCAGGTTCTCCCCGCCTGCCTTTTCACAGTGTTTTTGCAGAACATACCATTTTTATTTCGGATACTACTACATGATTTACATAGTGACCACCACCAAAAAAAAAAAAAATAATAATATCACCCATAAACGATATATTTACTTAATTCAGTTCGTACCTGGAAAGCGTAACTTTTAAGTTCAAAAGCGCTTTCGCACGGCGGAACGCACCTAAAGGAACGCGGAAAGCGGACTTCCCGCGGCATTCCCGGGGCGAATCTCCTCACTTGCCCCACCCCGCGCCGTGCGGTGCCCTCAGGCCCCGCCCAACAGGTGCAACGGCACCTATAGCCGGCGGGGAGTTTAACATGAGGAAAAACCTTCCCTTTCTAACACGCCGCAGCCCTTTTTTTTTTTTTTTTTTCCCACGGATAAGGGCGCCGCGCTCCCCTTTCCCTGAGGGCGCAGAGCCGGCGGGCCCGGCGTGAGGCGGCGCGCGGCCCCCTCAGCCCCGGCGCGGCCGCGCGCGGGAAGGGGCGGGGCGGCGGGAAGGGGCGGGGCCCGATTCGAACCGGGCGGCGGGGAAGCGGCGGCGGCGGCCATGGCGCAGCACCAGCTCGGCCGGGAGCACCAGGGCATCACCCTGCGCGGCAGCGCCGAGCTCGTCGCCGAGTTCTTCTGTGAGAGGCTGCGGGGGAGCTGAGGGTCGCCTTGGGGGCCGCGGTGGGAAAGAGGGAGGGAGGGAACTTGGGGGGGAGGGCTGGGAGGCCGCGTCTGGTGGGGAGACATGGCCGCCGGCGGGGTGGGGCGGTGGTACATACACATCGCTCTTCCTCTCGCTATTTCTCTCCCTCTTCTTCTCCCTTTCCCTCTCGCAGCCTATGGAATCAACAGCATCCTATACCAACGCGGCATCTACCCCCCCGAGACCTTCACCCGCGTGCAGAAGTACGGGCTCACCCTCCTGGTCACCACCGACCCCGAGCTGACCAACTACCTCAACAACGTGACGGAGCAGATGAAAGGTGCGGGGGAGGCTCCCGGGCCCTCCCTGCTGTGTCTCTGCTGGCCCTTCTCGCTCTGTAAGTGACCGCTTGGCTTCTTTCAGAGTGGCTGTACAAGTGCATCGTGCAGCGCCTGGTGGTCGTCATCTCCAGCATCGAGAACAACGAGGTCCTGGAGCGGTGGCAGTTCGACATCGAGTGTGACAAAACTGCAAAGGATGACAAGTGAGTAACACAGCCCCACTACACCTGCTCTTCCCTATCCCGAGGAGCTGTGCAGGCACAAGATCAATGCCATGTTCCTTCATCTGTTCCTCCTTTGTTAGTTGTTGTATGATCAAACCATACATAATCTTCAGGTACTTTTTTTTTTTAAGCATCAGATCAAAACTTGATTTTTAATCCTCAACAAAGCATATAGGATCTTGTACATTTGGGTACATAACCCAAAGAACTGCTGCTTTCTTTTTGTTATGCCAAAGTGTTCTCTTCTGTTTCGGACTGAGAATAAATTTAAGATTCCTTAAAAATACTGGGAAGCTTCATAAACAACAATAAAGGGAGACCAGCTGTAGACTTTTCTAAGTCTATCTACCTAGGGTTTAAAAGTGTCACTACTGTACACATACTGTAGCAAACAGACCAACAGAGCTTAATAGAGAGAACTGTATTTAGAGGAAACTGTCATACAGTAGAAGTTTTCTTTCTTACCAGAGTTTTCCTGTTTTTCCAGCGGACCCCGAGAAAAGTCTCAGAAAGCAATTCAGGATGAAATTCGCTCTGTCATCAGACAAATAACTGCCACAGTAACTTTCCTGCCACTGTTGGAATCTGCCTGTGAGTATTCTGAACTTCACTAAAGAAAACAAACACTTTTGGAAAACCTGAACAGCTTTTCCATTTTAGAAAATATTTTTCTGCTGATTTTCTGAGGCTTTTTGATTATTATATGTTATGTACCATCATGTTTCTGAGACAGTACTTTGTTAGACTGAGATCAGGACAGAATTTGAGGTTGCTTAACCAACTTAAAAGAAACTAGTAAGTATGCTCTGAGGAATATAAGTCTTTATGAATGTGATTTGTGACTAGCTGTGGACTGGCTTGTGTAACACTGAGTTCATATGAAGTGTTACACAGAGCTCAGCTCCACAGCATTTTAAAGTGTTTAAAAAAATTCACGACACTTGAGAAAACTAAAGTGTCCTCAGATGAATATAACTTGTTTTCATGTTTTAAATACTCTTTCTTCATATAACAAGTATCAGTGTAACTTTTTAGAACATTGGTATGTTTGAAGTTCTAGAAGATGCACTTCAAACCTGCCATCTCCTTATGTGTGTATTAATTAATTTGTTGCCATTTGGTTACAGGTGCCTTTGACTTGCTGATATATACAGATAAAGATCTGGCAGTGCCAGAAAAGTGGGAAGAGTCAGGACCACAGTTCATCACCAATTCCGAAGAGGTTCGTCTGCGTTCCTTCACCACCACGATCCACAAAGTGAACACCATGGTGGCTTACAAAAGGGATTCTGTTCCCTAGGATACAGGGAGGGGGCTTGTGTGTGTGTATATATCCTGTAACCTTGTATAGTTTCTGTCCATAGTGCAGCTGAGCCATGACCATACCATTACTGTTGCTCTTGCTAAAGTATGACACAAAAAAATTCAACGTGCTTGTGATAATGTGATAGAACACTAGACTAGGCTGGCATCATGGTAATAGTTCAATTCTTACTTTACTATATGAGCTAAACTAATGGTGTGTTAAACCACTGCCTTTATTAGAAAAACTGCCAAAATCTAGGATTAGCTGCTGGAATTGTGCTCAGTTCCTATAATTTTGTATTTTAAGATTATTTTAAACCGTATTCTTCTAGCAGGCTTAAGTTCTCTCTGGCAACTGAAAAAAAAAAAAATCTCACTCCTGAGGTGCCAGTTTTCATGTTAAAAGCTTGGGCTGTTTTATTACCAGAAATAACCCTAAAAAGAATCAACCGCACCATTCTTGTACCTTCTGTACAGTGAAAGCAGCTGTTTATCAGGAAAACTTTTAAATACATGAAGCCTTGTATTTTAATGACAGCTGGGCTCTAGTTCTGGGGAGGGTGGTGTTCTGTCTGTCTGTAGTGTCTGTCTAGTGTCTGTCAAGCATTTTCTATGTTTGTATTCTTGTTTTATAGAATAAACCTTCAAATGTTATAGTATTCTCTAATTCAGAGTCTGCAGTACTTTGTATTTCAGATGGTTTTATGAATGCTGAATCTTAGTTTGTAATACAATGAACACCCTGAAGGCATCCTACTTGTTTCCTCTGAGTCTCAAAACAAGTCTTGTGCAGTCAATATGAAATCTATTTATGGGCTAACAGTTTGCCCCCCTTTAAGTCTTCAAATAACAGTATAGTCACAGTGGCCTAATGATTAAGCACAGTGCCTTCCACATTTGTTCTTACCCATTTTTTGCAGTGGAAGAAATTAGGGATTTAAAACTCTGTTAATGGAACTTTCGGACTCTTCCACATTTTTGTTTGTTCCTTCACCAAATTCATTTCAGCCAGAGTATTGGACTTTTTCCACTCTTTTACAGTGATGCAGTTAACTCTTTCTGTTATAATAATATAATTCCAGAAGTTTATTTAGAAAACATTGACTACATGTACCCCACCACTGTATTACAAACCTTCTGGGCTTTCCTACCAGGAAATAATTCTCTCCAGCAGTCCCAATCCAGCAGAAGTGAAAAGTGATTCTGTAAATTGGTAGCACAAAACCACGTCTTCTCTTTTTTTTAAATAAATACAATCTAGGTAATTAAAAAATTACATTATTCACTATAAGGGCTGGCACTGCAGTAACAGAAACCTGATGTTTTCTTCTGCCTGTGCTGCCTATTCTTAAACAGGTGACTGCATTACCCCTTCATACCTAGAAGCAGGTGCACTTCAAGGAGTGAAGTCTGCAGCAACTGCAAGTTAAAAAACCTTGTTTAACAGAGATGCAAATGTCAAATTTCTCAAGGAAGGTCATTCTTGTATCCAATAGTATATATCTTCTTCTAAGAAGGACCAGCCCAAAGTCCATCTCCATCATCATCTCTGTTTCTTCTTTTATAGAGGCACCAACAGTCAAGAGAGATAGTGGATCCTTGCATACAGATAATGTCCATTAGAGGTACATGTGAAAAGGAACAGGTTATAAATCCTGAAGTTTTCACAAAGACCCTGCAGAACAGGAAAGAAAATAAAAAAACAGTCAGTCATATTAACACAAAACTTCATGGAGGTGTCCAACAGGATGTGCTGATTCCTAATGGGAACAACACTGCTCATTAGTTTCCCCTACTCCAAGGGTCACTTTTGTAGAGTGATGAATCAAAAACAAGGGATGCCCCTCATGTCCAATGGCAGTATGGTTATTAGGAAAGGGAGTCAAGGGTAAGGTTTGGAATTCACCCAACAGGCAGTGCTCACCTGACTAGTTGAGCTGACGTATGAGCTGGTTGATGGCTTCCCCTCTGTAGCCAGGCTTTCCCATTTCCTTGAGGAAACCCACTCTGTTACGTGACGCGTGGCGAGCCACCGACAGGTGGAATGGCCACAGAAACTTTGTGACTTTATTGAAATACCTCCCAGTTGAGTAGATTTCATGAATAAGGTCTTCCAGGCAAATAATACCACAGCCCCCTGCAGAAAAATAAAAATTAAAAAAAAAAAAAGCAATGGCCAACTGTATTATCTTTCCTCACGCTGCTCCAGATTGCCAGCCCCCCAGTCTGGTAAGATTTTTCTCCCTCCCCATGCTCTCAGGTCAGACTGTAAAGTCTCAACTTCTTCCTCAATTTTCTCAGCCTCTTCCTCACCTAAATGTTCCTCTATCAGCATATTGTCTGTCAGAGGCATCCTCTTCTTATTGATCTTGGCCTGGCCCCGTTTCAGGATGAGCTCTCGTACAGATTTCAGGTTTGGGTGTCTGTACAAAAACAAAAATCAGGTTCTGTAGTGGAGAGACACAATGCAGTGGGGAAGCCCCTTCCTTTTTTGGAAAGTAACCAAGTTATGTTGAGGACAAGAAGAAAAGAGGCAATAACAAGTTTTAGATATAAATTTGGTTAAGCTTTGACCAGCTATGTATCTGTGAAACCAAATGGAGAACCAAAAAGCAGTAACGTTCCCATACAAACCACTGCCAAGCCACAGGAGTGGTACTTACCCCCATGCCACGTAAGGGTCCACGACCCGCAGCAACTTCAGGGTTAACGGGGTCAGTTTAACAAATATCCCGGTGAAATTCTTTCTCAGCCGCAGCAACTCCATCACTCTTTTTACCCTCCTGGTCACTCCCTTAATACTGAGTCAGTAAAAACAGCAACAAAAGGCCTCAGATTAGTGCGATGATCGCACTTCATTTGCATAGAAATAACACAACAAAAGGCAGCAATAATGAAGGTAAGGAGTCGGAAGAGTTTCTTACTCCACAATCCGCACAACGAAGGCCAGTTTGTGCTCCCGAGGTGCCGCCGCCTGCCCCGGTCTCTGCTCCATGCGCCTCAGCCGGCTGTCATCGCGGCGTTTGCGCCACGAATCGCGAACAAAAGTCTCGAGGCGTCTGAACTGGATTTGTTTCCCCTTCTGCTGCTACAGTGAAAAGGAAAAGAAAGTATCACCCACCCCGACGGTCTCAGAGGCTTGCATCTGACAGGCCAAATGAAATGCAGGACTTGAGGAACAATGTTCCTTCAGCTTTGGAAGCAGTAAGAAGAAAATAAATTTGATTATCTAAGCCCAAAGGAAACACAACTGAGGGACAACACATGAATTTAGAGGCAGCTAGATATAATTTATGAACAGTAATCTAAAGAGTTTTTTCCCCATGAAAAATATAAATTAGGGAAAACAGCAACACCCAGGATACTTCTAGACACAGGAGAAATTAAATGGAAGTATCTGCAGCCACAGATGATCACAGCTACACACCTAGCTCAGCAATCGCTGGGAAAGCCAGAAACAACTCCTGCACCTGGGCAAAAAAGGTACTACAGCAATACCATAGTGTGACTCAAAACTACCATCCAACAGAAAATAACTGTTTTTAAAGTCCTTTTCTACAAAGGCACACATACAAAAAAAAAAAAGTATTGCTAATTTATACACAAAACATCCAGCTCGCTTGGAAAAAAAAAATTTCAGAATTATGGGAAAATTTAAAGCATTTTTTAAATTAAAAAGGTGTTTAATTGCTTGTCCTTAGCTTAGGAGGGAGTACATCCACCTAAATCATAGTGCCTTCTCATACAAATAGGACTTGACTATGCATGGCAGTCACACAGTAATACTTAAGATAACACTACTAGTTAAATTATTAACTCATTTTAAATTATAGAATCTAATGTTACGGATCTTCTATTTTACCTTGTAAATCACCCATGAAATTGGTTTGAATTTTCCAAGCAGGCAGACCTAATCAAAACCTCATCACTAAGGTCATTTTTCCTATGAGAGTCTTAAGGAATAGCTATTTAACATCATTGCTTATGCTTCCACTTCCACCTTGAAAATACAGGAAGCCACTGATGTGTTTAAAAACATTAAACACAGTATCCAACAAAAATGGCAGGAGTTTTGTACATAATCCCACAGAAATGGGCTTCACTGGGAAAGCTTTAAAACACTTCTAAGACAGGCACGTACTGTATTAGCTGAGGCACAGCGGAACAGGACTGAAATTCGGAATTAGAAATGTTTGCTGTGCTCTGCTAGTCTGGAAATGACAGCCCGTGCACCGGGAGTGTCTGTATTAGCAACATGTGCCACCCCACACGCAGGAAAAGGCTTCACGATGACCTGTCTCTGCTCTAACAGATAAATAAGTTAACTCTAACTGCATCCTCAGAAAAGCATTGTTTCCACGAAGGGTTACAAAGGCGAACGGGTTTCAGAGAGCACAGACAACTCAGCAGCGTCGCAGTTCCCCACGTGTGGCTGTAAACACAGCCCACCAGGTCACCTCTGATCCAAGAGGAACAACTCGCGCTCTTCAATACATTTCTGTTCCACTGCAACCAGCCAGAAAGTCTTGTCCTTTTTACGGGGCTCAGAGACACGGGGAGAAGATGCCCGGGGAGTGAAGAGCTCCCCTCGGAGGTAACCCCCGGCTGAGGGGTTCGACCACTGGGATCGCTTCCGTACGATCGGAGGGAAATGCGATTCCCTCCTTCGGAGGACAAGCAGGGCCAGCACGACCCCCGCGACCCGCCATACCTTGCGCTTGTTAAGCAGCGCCTGCTTGGCCTGGGTGGCCTTGATGGCCAGGTACGCCTTCCTCTTCTTCAGCAAGTTCTCCGGCACCAGCGGGATCCGCCGCCTGGGCCTGCGGGAGGGACATCCCGGTCACATCCCGACCCCACATCCTCCATCCGGCCTCCCCCGGCTGCCCCGCCGCCGCCCCCAGCCTCGGTGCCGCGTGGTACCCGCGGATGGCGGCGGATCCTTCCAGCCATCCCTTCCTCCCTCCCTGCCTCCCTCCCGCCGCACTCACTCCTCGGCCTCCGCCATCTTCCCGGGGTGGCGCCGCGCATGCGCCGGGGCGGGGCGTGACATGGCCGCTCCCCCTCAGGTGCCCCTCGCCTTGCCCGGGGATCCCGGAGCGCTGGGAAGCCGCTCTACTGGACGGGAAGCGGCTGTACCGGACGGGAAGCGGCGCGCTGCTGTCCAGCCGTGCGCTGTGCCATGTCGGTCCGCACGCCGGGAGCCTTGGAGGGAGGGGGCGCTGGGACACACGCGTTGTGGGCAGCCGGGTCGCCCGCAGGTGGTGCCAGAGCCTCACGCTGAGGGATGCCGTTCCCTCCGATGGGGTTGTGTTGGCGGTCTGCTCCCTCTTTGCCGTGCAGGATAGAGGAGGGATGTGTGCCTTTACACTATTAACCATCATTGCGTCTGCAGTCAGCTCGGTTTACACCGACCGCAGTGTTCCCTTGGCAGCTGGGAGCTCCAGCCTGGCACTGGAAGGCTCGGTGGTCCCCGGTTTCCCTGCGCGCCTCGGTGATGCTGCAAACCTTTGGAAACACTAAAAATTAGGCCACTTCTGGTTTGACACCTAATACTTGAATACCTGTATTTAGAAGCTCAACCCCACCTGCCCAGATGTGTGCTCTGCAAAGAGCACAGCCCAGCTCCCCGTGAACTTTTGGATTTATGAGGCAGAAAGCAACAAGCTTATAAAATAAATAATCTGAAACTTGCACCGAAACACACCCATAACTACATACGTTTCACCCTGACATTGCAGTAAGCTGCTCCATATAAAAAACCCTGAAATGTCTGGTAGCTCTGGACAGAAAAAGTGACCCATTTAAATCTACAAACTAGTGTGATTTGTTTAACAAGAGAGAAATGCAAACAGCCTCTTGGGTATTTCATTATTAATGGTAAGGAAACAATAAGTAAGTAAATATTTCAAGCACTGTTGCTATGAACTATTGCACAGCATTCTTAGGCTGACTGGTTAAACTTTAACTAGTAGTTCCACTGTATTAATGAATGGCTATTCAAATGCCTTTGTTTGCAAGGTTACTCAGGAAAGTATTCCCACTTTATCCTAGACACCAAGCTATTGTAAACTGGCCTTCAGCACTTTGAACTCCCCTCCTTTTTTCTTGACAAGCCCTTGCATTTTCTGATATTTCCATGGGCTGTTACAGACTAATCCAGTGACTGTGGGCTTGCTATACTCACCATCCACCAGTGACAGATTGACTGACTTCTCCTAATTTATCTCCTTTCAGAATGATGGGTAAAATACGTTTTTTAAAATCCTGGATTTTAAAATCCTGCTCCTTTCAGCCATTGACATTCAATGACTTCACAAACCAGCTACTATTTCAGGGCTCCAATTCCAAAAGCCAAGCCAGGAGATATGAGAAGCATCTTGACCGTGAAACTTCTTGCCTTATTCTCTCACTTTAAGGGTATAAAACACCATTAAATTTATTTAAAATCCCATAAAATCTTTATTGACACTGTGTGCAGTCTCAAAACAGCAAAAGAGTCTTGAAGTCCATCACTCTCACCAGTGAATCGTGCCCCAATCTGAAATCTGTCTGTAAGATCCCTATAAAATGAGCCAAAAAAATTAAAATTGGTTTATTTTGCCAAACTGTGATCTAATCTTGGGAATATTTTAATGGGGAAAACACCTTGTGATCTTAAATTATTCCCATTTTCAGATCACATGGAGATAGACTAATATTTCATAATAATATTTTTGAAAAACACTGTGGATAGGTGGATGTTTTTATTGTTTTCAAAATAAGGTTCCTTAACATGGGCATTTTTGTCAGAAATCCTGCAAATCCATCTCCAAAGGAGCAATCTGGGTATAATGAAGAGAAGTGATGAGACTAACACAGGTGTGTACCCTCAGTTAGTGGCCACTTAATATGTCAGACTGAAAAGGCTCAAAAAGATAAAGTGTTTTGGCTTTGTGTCTTCTGAAAAAAAAACAAGTGGGAAAAAGCAATTCATTCTTCAGTGCCACTCATTTACCAGCATTAATGGAAAATATTCTGGTTTCAAAAGCTTGATTTTACAGTTACTATTGAGAATACTTCCCTGGAAGACAAGCAGACTACTAATAAATCCCCGGCACTATTCACTATCGTTGTCCCTGGAAATTATATCTGGAGCTTTAAGTTATGAATATTAAATTACAGATTTACATTGTTCTGACACTTTCTAAAAGAGCGGTGGTACCCATTTACAACGTGAAACATTTGTAAGAAATAAAATGTAAATTAATATTTTTTTTTTTACTTCTAATGCACTTGTAAAGGCCTGGTTAATGAACCTGAAATAAAAAAATTGCTTTTCAATTACAATAAATAGCGATGAAAAGAATTTATTCTTCTGTCTTGCCTACGAGGGAGTGCACAGAGTGTCTGCTATTTGAGTGTACTACAGATTTAATTGTACCTTAAAAGAAAAGTGGAGGTAAAAATAGACATCATTATATATGGTCTCCACAGGTCTCCATGACCTCTCTCCTTCCCCCACAGGGATGAAAAGCTACATTTTATTTGGGAGAAAGACCGATTCAATTATGTCTGAGATGAAAGGCAGTGGGAATAGAATAGGTGTCTTTCCCACACTCAGTAATTGGGAATCCTACCTCTTACTAGATTACCTTTTAATTGAACCTTCCAGATAATGATGCCATTTAGGTTGTGGGAGCATATTAATAAGTACAGCACGGCATAAACTATTCATAAAAATACTACAGACTGGGAGCCATAAAAAGAGATGGAATGGAACAACCCAATTAGGGAGTTTATCATGTCAACGTAGAGAGCTTCATAAGAAATGCTTTGTATAGCCAGATGTGCTCTCTGGCCTAAATGTCAGTGACTCTGATACAATGGGGATGGGTGGTAGACGATGAGTTTTACCTTAAAAAATAAAAAAAAATGTAATTATTCTTACTTCATGGCTCTGGTTGCTGCCCCAACTATGTAAAATCCTTCAGCACATTCAGTTTTGGAGCTGTTGTTTCAAGCAGAAACAACAATCAGAAGAGGATTAAAACATCCTAAGTGAGAATTAGTCTGCAGTAATTTATGTAAAATCACAGCAGAGTAGTTTTGCTGTGAGATCAAACCCTAAAGAAAGCTGTGGCTCTGAGTGCTGTAACAGTGCATGGCAATGGGGCTATAAGGGCCCTCTCACTTCTTTTCCCTGTTAATTTATGCACAGAAAGTTCTCATTGGAACGTTTTGTTCTGCCTGCAATTATTTGTGACAACTGCCTAGTCAAGATAAATCTACAGAGCATCCATGTCTGACCAGGAATTATCGGGCAGGGAAACGGAGCCTGAAGGATGTAAGTGGTTGTCCATAGCTTTATCCCAAGAAAGAGCCTGTACTCCAGCTGCTCCAAGCTGCCTACACATAGCAGAAACAAAGCAAAGGAGTAGGTATTTACAAAATTCTCCTCATGGCTCAGCAGGAGACCTTATAAGTCTGAGTGCTAAGGCAGGAAGATGGCAGAAAAAATCGGTAAATAAAAGTGCAGCAAGGATTCACTGATTTCTATATGAAATTATGGGAGCCAGGCTAAATAATAAGCCTGGGAGTAGGATTTTGGAATGATTTTAGGTAAATAAAAATATCAGCTCCACGCTTAGGATGACAGAATCGTAATTGAAAATTATTAGGGAAGGGTTAAAGAACAAAGCAGAGACCATCATTCCACACTGTAGCCTCTTACACCCACATTTTGGATGCTCCAGCTTTGGTCTGTCGCCTTTCTTCCATCTGTCCATCCCATACTTCCACCCACCTTTCCCCAAGACAGACTTGGAAAAGGTTCAAAGAAAGAAGATCAAAGATAGGGAATAGTTTCCATCTGTGGAGCAGTTAGATAGACTGGACCCTCAGGCTGGGAGAAAGGTGTCTAAGGGAAGATAAAATAAGCCATAATGGATAAATGGTGGGATGGTTGCTCCCTCTTTCTTCCAGCACGAGAGGTAGGGAACCTCGGATGAAGGTAGAAGGAGGCAGGTTCACAACAAATAATGTGAGTTTTGCAGCACATGAACTTGTATTTAAGGCGCAGACATTTTAGCCTCCAGATTCTGAGAAAGGTTGGGTGAATCAAAAACTGGGAGAGTAACTTCTTGACCATATTGTACCTCTGCAGGCAGCAAGACTCCAAGCTATTCTTCCATTCCTCGTAATAAATGCATTCCACTTTTTCCTACAGGGGGTGCAGGTGTTTCTTTCACAACGCTCAGCCCATTTTTCCCCTAAACCTTTCACATACTGATCCCAACACAGATAAGATGGTTGCTGAAAAATGAATAATTTAAAGCCCCGAGGATGAACCCAAAATAAGCAAATGTCAATGCTATCCTCCAAACCCTGTTCTCCAGCAATGTACAAGTCTTTAACAAAAAAAGGAAAACCAAACTGAATGAAATCAGTGTTGTCACAGAGGGGACAAACAACCCTGCATTCTCCTCCACTGTTTTAAATATCTGTGTGGAGATGAGAAAAGAAATACAGTTGTAGGCTGAGGTGTTGTTTCAAAAATTCAAATTCTCTTTTAACTGTACTGCTACTGGACATTGATTTAGGACATAAAAAGGACATCAGTGTTTGCATATGTGCAGCCTCAGCATTGGTACCCTCTGCCTCCATAAACTGTTTTTTCCAAGCAGAGGAGTTACACATCCCAGCCACGTGCCCCCGTCCACCTCCTCCCCGGTGGATCTGGCCTTTCTACCAGCTCAGCTCCAAACATTCCATTTAACTGAGATTTGTCCCATTTTATATTCACTCTTGCTATTGTAGCAAAACATCTGAAGAGGCAGACAGAACTCAGCTTCTCTGCTTGCAAACAGAAGGGCTAATTTAACCTGACTGCACGTCCTTCTTCCCTGTCCACCTGCACTGTGGCCCCTTTTCCTGCCTTTGAAGTCCATCCTTTGCAGCCCTTAAAAGAGATTTGGATAAATGAACCTGTTCCTGCAATGGTCTATTATCACTGCTGCCTGGAAGCTTAAAGGATGAGGAAAATTCAGCAAAAACCTGAGAACAGATGGAAGAAGCAAGGAGAAATAGTTAGCTCCAGGTACTGCTGGCTGGAGCACAGCTTTGGAGAACACGTGCAGCAAGCAAATCCCAACTCCTTGGTTCCAGCATCTTGGAGCATCATTCTTCCAGGGGTAACAGTAATCAACCAACTGATGGACTGGGATTGCAGGGGCACTCCATCACCTGGGAAGAAAGCAGCTCAGCCCAGTGGTACAGTGCGAGATGAGGGGCATTGCTCGACAGGAATATAAACCACTCAAATCCAAAGCAACTGTGCTGCTTTTCCGTGCTGTGCTCAGCAAGACTTAACTTCTTCCCTGTGAGTTTTCCAGAACCTCCAGCAGGATCACAGCCTTTCTGTCTCAGACGCTGTGTTCTCACACCTGAGGGAGTTTCTGACTCAAGGGACTACACTGAGAAAGAGCTAATAGAGAAAAAATAGGTCCTGTTTCCAAACCATGAGCAGGATAACAAGAGTATCTTGCTAGTTTCAGTTTTCTCCATACATACTAATTATACAGTAAACTATTTTTTGATATGTTGTATAGACAAAGGAAAAGATTCATCACCATTTTTTCCCTATTTTTTTAATAGTAAGAATAAGCTGCTTCCTGTCAGTACACAACCTCACTAGTGAAAGAAATCGCTCGGGTGCAGGTATGCTTCAAACAAATGTAAATTCTGAAAACACTGCCTTCCTCCTCGGTGTCTGACACGCTGCAGTTGTAGCAGAAAAACACGCTCACCAACAAACACACACTTTTTTAAAAACCAGTTTTGTCAAGTCACTGTCTACTGTCAGAGTTGGTGCCATGTGACAAGGCAGAGCTAATTAGCCAGGTAGATTTTGTCAAGGAAGAGAAGGCTCTTAAATTTGCAGCAGAGAGAAAGAGCCTGACCTACTTTGTGTGTTTACTGGTGCTCTCATTTTAGGTGTTTTCACAGTCCTCCCAAAGCCAGCAGCCAAATTCCCTATGCAGCCAACGTAGAAAGGCTTTGTGTGTTTTCATACTGCTTAATTTAAGTGCTTTAACTCAGGTTTCAGTATCTCCCCCTCAAGGAAAAATAACCTTCACAGCCTTTACAGACTGAAAATGGAAATAAATACCATCAAACTCACTCCTCTCCGAAATCTTAAAATCTCTATTCAGCAGCACTTTAATAGGAAAAAGAATGGGGAATGGTGGCTTCTCCACTTCTCATTCTCTTCAACTCCAGATTGGCTACGTTTTTGGAAGATAAGCTTGAATGAAAACACGTTATCTGCAGGATTCAGCACGGAGATAACAAGGTGAAATGGAATGGATTGTCAAAATGTGCTGCTGGAATGTGACCTTACTTCTTGTGTCAGAGGGAACGTGGCTCAGTGAGGAGGTGCCCATTCCAAGGCTGGGATTGCCCGAAGGAACCCCTCAGCTCCAGGGATACACCGCAGCTGTTTCCAACTCCTGCCAGGGCAAGCCCTGGTGCCCTCCTCTCCTTCCCTTTGTACCTCGATTTCTATGTGAAGAAAGTGCACATGCAGGTCAGGAAAGAGTCAGGAAACATTCCTGCCTCATCCTAGTGAGTCCAAAGAACTGCAGACTACATTGCAGCTGTGCCGTAGCCCTTATAATTCATTTTGATCCAGATAAGGATTTAATTTGAAGAGCTCACTTTTTCATGGACACTTCAAAACCTGGAAGGCGCTGCTGGAATGCAACCCTGTTATCTGTTTGTGATGATCTGAAGACACCTGGATTTAGTGGTGTTTTATTATTATTACTATGGATCACCCACCAGATGGTTCAAATAAAAATACTTCAGATGATGAATAGCACAGGAATTCTTCACATCACTTTAAAGGTTTGCTTTTCTGAATTTGCATTGTGGAAGTGGTCCCTTGGGCATGTCTTTCTGTTGCTAATTCTCTTCTCCAGTTCACAAACCACTGAATCTACAAGCTGCTTTCTGAATAACCACATCTACCTGTGGAGTGTGAACACTTCTGCCAGCACACATGGGCATTGGCACTGCTTACTCTTTCTACAAACAGAAATTCACTGGAAAATTAATGCGAGGTTTTCCACATGGAGCCAAAAGTGGAATTTGGGGGGGTTGTTAGTGGAACAAATGGAAATATTTTTTTCTTCATTCAGCCCTAATTAAAATTAATATCACTTTGGCTCAAACTAACACCACTAACTACGGAAATTAGTAGTTCAAACTACCAGCTCACCAAGCTGAGATGCTGCTGCACATACGGTACGTGTGATCACAGCCTGTTCCTGAGAAAAGCCCATATGGGTTACAGCAACCCTGCAACAGAGACAGCGAGGCTTTAGCCTCGCTTCTTGTTGTTATTAACTTGTTTCTCAGTCTCACTCTGCTTTTAACTATGAGGTATTTGCTGTCTGTTGTCTATTTTCACCTCATGCACAGTCTCTCCTCACAGTCAGCACAGCTGGTAACCAGCACTGGGGTCACCCTGCCTTTATAACCTGGATTCACCCCACTGTCAGCCACACTCCCCCTGCACGGTGCTGGCAAAGGTATTTTCTTGTACACCCTGTTGCAGTGAACAGAAATTTAAAGTTCACTCTGGAAAGGTACAAAACCTGCCTGCCAACCAGCATCCAGCAGAGGCATGAGCTGCCATCAGACCCTGATCTCACTGCAGCAGCCTGTGCCCTCCGGGCAGCAGGAGGGAGGCAGTGGGATGAGCTGGGAGACAGAGCTGGAGGGATGCCTGCAGGCACAGGGAATACAGTATCACTCAACATACTGTGTCTGGCTGCAGTCCAAACACCCTTCTGGCCGAGCACAGGATGTACATCTGAGCTCTGCAAAAACCTCCAGCAGGACAGACCGTATCCATTCTTGGTTTGGGGAATAGCAAAGGCATGACCTGTGGTGTGGGTCTGGTGAGAAGCCTGGCACAGGACAGACACACACTGCTGTCACTCTTCCCTGCTGTAAGTAGAGTGTCCCTTCCTCACTGCGTGGCTTGCAAATGCAGGCACTGACCCATTCTCACAAAATTCAGTCTAAATACACAAAACCTGTCCTTTTCTTATCAGATGGAGTGTGATTCCTCAGCCCTTTCTTGCAGCCCCTCCTTTATTGTCAGAAGGCTTATTATACACAAGCAGCGTGACCGAGAGCTGTGCATCTTTACCATTCTTTTCCAAATATATCATATCCTTGCTGCAGCAGTGGCATTAATAACCCCTGACATACCACACAGTCCTTTGGGAAACCGCACTACCCGCCAGCAAAACTTTTCTTCTCGTTACTTCCTAAGTGGTCATAGTGAGTCTTTCACAAAAATACATTCAACAGGAAACATTCTTCCTGTCCTTTTTTTAACTTGGTTTTGAATAGAAATATCTATGTTGTTGTTTGTATGCTGGACAGGTTCTAGGGCTGCTGCTCATAAGGTGTTAAGTGTTCCCTTCCATCACTTCCAAATTATTTTAAAATCTGGTGCTTAAGTTCCCCTGAGCTTAACCCATTTTAATAAGTTTTAGATGCTTGTTTGGTTTCTATAATTTACGATTCATCTCCTAAATCTCCTTCCTTGCTTTAGCATACCCTTTGGAAGACACATGCCTGGAATATATTAACAAAAATAATTGTCACTGATGCAAATCTAACAGTTTAAAGGCATTAAATGGGAATTACTGGGTTTCTGAAATGCAAAGCATGTGCCAATGCCAAAGCACTTGCTGGAGAACACGGAGTACAGGTAAGAAACTCAGGGACTATTGCTTTGGCAGCCACCCATTTTATGCCTGCAGTTTTCCTGCAGGTGTCAGGCAGAAATTAAATGTGGTGTCTGTAGTGGAAGACGCTCCTCAAGTGCTGTACCTTTATTATTCTGACTGTAAAAAGGGGTAAAAAATAGAACTATACTAAAGCTTAGTTTATATAACACTAATTTAATAGGGAGGCATTAAAGGACAGCTAAAATAGAAATATGCCCTATAGCCCAAAACTTAATTTCAGCTGCTCTTTCCAACATAACAGGAGGCCCATGCTAATTCTGTAAGGATGAACTTTTTAAGTTACACTTATTTATTAGTAGCATTTTTATTAAGACTGAGAAAAAAAGAGAGAAGTTTACACTTAAATCTTTAAGGAAAATATTCCCACAGTTCTATTACTGCAATTAAACTCGCCTTGGAAATTATTCACTCTTAAAAAGCTATTATTTATCAGGATAGTCATATTTCTCTGTGCTTTTTTTTTCATTTTGGTTGTTTTAAACATGCTACTTTTCAGGAACTTAGTGTCTTTACTGAAATCTGAGTTAAGCAGTTCCTTGAGAGAGAATTTAACAGGTGATCTCAGGATCAACATGACTGTTGGATACAAAGATCCCAGGATCAACATGACTGTTGGATACAAAGATCCCATCTCCACTGGTGAGCAGTGGAATCCCAGCCTGTAATGAGCGAATTTATTGCACACAGTAGGTAAATATTTGTTGTGCCAGTCTCATATTTTGCCCTCTATTATTTTTTCCACAATCTCATTACAACTGGATTAGGGCTTAATACTGCTCTTACTGTCTCCACTTCGCCTACAAACCACTTTGTAGGTTTTGAAACACTTTCATACTAATACAGATTAAATGACCCTGAATTCTTATGGAGGGAGAACAAGACAAGTAAAAAATGACCACAGAAGCCTGGCAAGGATGCAGAGCCAGAACCTCAGCTGATCAAAGTGATCCTTGGCTTCCACAGTGGGACCATGTATGTCCATGACAAACAGGCAGGACTGTAAACTGGAACATGCTTTAAATCTCCCCAACTCTCATACAACGCTTCCATATTTTCAGAGCCACTACACAGCTGGTTTCAGAAGAATAGTTGTGAGTTATTGTTCTGCCTGCCAGCTAAAAGTAAGTTGCGTGTGACAGCTTAAAAATCGAAAAGGGACCAGGGAAGTGTGGAAGAAGCAGCCCTAGAAACGGATCTTCACTTCCCAAATATTACTGCAACAAAAATCTTTGCAACAAAATAAGCACTGGCAAAGAGCTCTGATTCCCCAGTAAAGGTCTCAACTCCTCTGGGTGACTCAGGGATCACCTGAAACAGAGGAAAAACCTGCTCTGGTGACCAGTTCTGTGCACTTTGCCACAGGTTGTTGGGAATTTCCCATCATTATGCTTTGCAAGTAAATTACCATCAACATAACAAACACATCCAGACATTAAAAGTGAACTGAGAGATGTCTGCAATCTTCGGAGAGACAGAAAATGTAATGTGATTAGAGTTGCTCAGAAGATAGCCATATAAGAACTTCCTGTTTGAGAGGATTTTGCCCACATCTCCTACCCAGAAAAATATTGAACAATTGATATTTCTACAGGGCCTTTGGCCCAAGGAGCTAACAGAACAAAAGAGGAATTCCTTCCTAGTTATCCAGGGCTTTGTTTTATCATCAGGCACTTGAGGTCGATGCTCCAGCTTCAAGCCGTGCC
Organism: Neopelma chrysocephalum; assembly: GCF_003984885.1. Classification (NCBI taxonomy): domain Eukaryota; kingdom Metazoa; phylum Chordata; class Aves; order Passeriformes; family Pipridae; genus Neopelma; species Neopelma chrysocephalum. Next base: position 2,150,033 of record NW_020897739.1, on the reverse strand, counting down.
CCTTGGTGGGGTGGGATGTTGCTGTCACCCATGGGCAATGCTGGAAGATGTGCCTGACAGACAAAATGCCCGTGGTAATTCACCCACTATGATATAACTAAAATCCCTTGGGGCTGGCACAGAGAGACCTATTTCACCTCATGTGCTTTTCATAGAGGAGTAACCTGGGCAGTCCTTGTGCTTCTCAAACAGAAGCACTGGAACTGTTGCTATTGCAAATACAAGCACAGGCTGCTTTAAGAATAACTCAGTAGTTTCTAAATGCACCTATTCCTCCTGTTACTTAACGTGCTAACTTGGTACGTGCCTAAATTTAACTAGAATTACTGTTGTTTGGGGTGGATGACTCCTTAACAATCTCACAGCTACTATAATATGTACATTTGTCTCTGTTCCAACAGCTTCCCTGCAGATGTGGAGCTCAGTCCTGCTAACAGCACCTCGCATTTTACTGAAGGGCAGTTCCTCTGGTCACTACTCTTGACTTGTAACAATCACAATTTGTAAGGACTGAAACTAAAACACAGAACAAAATGTTGGATAGGCAGATGTCCCACGTGGAAGATTAGAAGCAGAGGGGAAGGTCAGAACATGCCCAGTCTGCCTGGAGTTAAAGATGATAAGAGCAGGGCCCAGCTCCAGCTCCTTCCTCCATCTCTTGCCACTAACCAAATTTCAAGTCTGAGCACACTCCTGTGGACTGTTGCCTCTGTTTATGAGCAAATTAATTACAGTCATATTGGAAATGTGAACAAATTAAAACCCTCTTGCTTTATATGTTTGCGTCCTCTGGTTTGAATTTCCTGAGAGAAAATGGACAATTAAAACTAGACAGTTTGTCGTGCAGCTGGAAACAGCTGTGCTAGAGCTGACACAGGGCTGTGACAAGGCAGAGCCTGACCAGGCACCCAGGAGCTTGGAAAGGGGTAATTGAAAGGATTAATAGGGAGAACCACATGCTCACAGTGTGGATCTGGCCACGGGCAGCACAGAGGATGCAGAGATTTCTAGTACAGCACAAGGCAGTAAAGCTCACAGGTGCCCATAGCTCTGGAAGCCAATGGAATAAATCCCAAATGAAAGAGTAACTATGTGTAAGACATAAGTGTCGCTCAATGAGTCCTAGAGGATTTTGCTCCATCTATCCAAAACATTTCTGCAAATCCAGCTGTGAGTGGCTGGGAACAGATCAGGAGTTGTTCTTCTGCTTCAGCCACCACTGTGTGCAGCCCAGTTTTTCTCCCTGGCACATAGACAATGGCACGTGTCTCGCTCTGACGCTGTGGCAAGGAGTGATGGGCTCTTTATCTGTGGGCAGCACTGCCAGGAGCCCCTGCCAGCTCAGCTTTTAGGGTCCTGTGGGAGCTGGAAGGATGTCCTTGTTAGAGCAGCGTTGCTGCCTTACCACAGACCTGGTGTGTGACCTAAGTGCCTGCTGTGTCACTGCACCCCGAGCACACAAGTGGAGTTCTGGGAGAGGAATGTCCTGCCCAGACACACCAGGGCTGTTCACAGCCTGGCCTGGAAGAGAAGATTAATGGTCCTTCTCACCAGCTTGCATTTTCTTTCATCTTATCATGCATCACACCTTAAGAAATAAACCCAATAAAAAAACAGAGATAAGGTGTTTACTGTTAGCATGTCATTTTACTCCGAGACAAATGGTTAAACTCTTCCCAAAGTGTCTGAACACCAAAGACAAAGATGCTTTTGTGACAGGAAGTGCACTAAAGGTGTGGGACTCGACTCTTCTGGACACTGAACTCTCTTCTCTGAGCTCATAGCAAGAGCAGGACACTCTGAGAGAGTCTAAGCCCTGACAGTGCAGCAGAGGTAAAGCACTGCTTCCCTTCTATATAAGGAATAGATCTCCAGGCCTGCAATCTCAGCAAAAGGAGGAAGACATCCTAATAAAGCACTATAAATACAGGAGTGTTTATAGGACATGTTACATAACACCTCTCCTCGAGCTTCGTGCCTTCCCTTGTGCCGGCAAACACCACGGAATGTTTTATCTTACTGCCTCTTTATATTAAAGGGAATCTAATTTTAAAAGCAGAAACTAGGCCAAATTATCATTCATATGAGCAAAGAGTTTGCATCGTGTTCTGTTTGCTGTTCCTATCATATTTCTTGCCCCCCAAGTAACATGGTTTTTTTTTTTTCTGTTTGCAGACTAGTGCTGAGAGCAGGAGCAGTTCCACAATTTCGGAATGCACTTAAGAGAGAAAAAAATACACTTTTCAAATGTACTAATTGGAGAGAAACACTAAAAGGCTTAAGTAATTTTTATGATAGTCGTAGTAATAGATGGCATCTGTTGTTCTTTGCAAATAAATGTCAAGCAACAAGCCTATGATCCTAAAAGATGTGAACAGCTGCTAAGCAAAGAAGCCAGAATACAGTGGAATAAAATCTTTTCTTAATATATGGTAAGGAAAAGAGTCTGGCTTTGCCTGGTTAACATGAGGAGATGACAGTTAGAACCCCATATAATCCTCAAGTTGAAAGGAGATGCAAATAAAGTGAAATCTCCTCCAAAAGAGTGAATACAGAATCATGCTGCTGTCTCAGACAGGTCTAACTTCCACGGTAAATATAAGCCAATAACCCATAGGTCCTGATGTAACAAAGTTTTTGCCATTTTCTCCAGAAAGATGCAGGTTTGGATAAACAGATTTGCTCCCTCTGGTCTTCGAGGGCAGTTTTTGTAAATAGTTTGATTTATAATTGCTCGGTCCTGTGCCGGAAAGGAAGAGAAGGCCCAGCCACGTAGGAAACAGCCGACAAAGAGCCCATGCTGTGGGAGTGCATCCCTGGAGTACACACATGGGAGAGAGTCAGCTTTGGAGCACTGCAAGAGGTTCAGCTGGCAGCACACCAGGAACATTTTGCTCCCAACTCGGAGTCAGTAGGGGAAGAGGTTGGAAAATAGAGCACCTTCACAATATGTGATTTCTCATCGCAACTAAAAGCCGTCGTGGCTGGAGGGAAGAATGTAGGGGCGAAGTAATAAAAGGAGCAGGGAAGAAAGCATATGGAAAACACAGGAGGAGAAAGAGTGGGAAACATGGAAGGACAAGGGAAAAAAGGAGAATAGAGTGGATGGATGAATTAAGAGAGAATAAATAAGAGAAGAGAAAAACGGTTGGGACAGGGTCTCAGCCAGGAGGTGACACACAGGAATTTGTACCTGGGGACTGTGTTTTACAGGTTATTTCCATCGTGGATGATAGTCTTATCCTTCTACAGCCATTAGAACTGCTAATTTGAACTGCTACTCCCAATTTATCTCTTTGGTTCCCCTGTTTTCCACTTATCTTTCCATTTCTCGGGTGGATACCTTTCCTGCGCTTTCCTTTTCCTTATCATCCCCCTTTCACAGCCTGAAAAACTCAAGAGTTAAAGGTGTTAAGGAGAGTTGCTCCTCAATTTCTAGTAGAAGCACAAGGAAAGCTCCTGGTTTCCCACTGGAAAGCACTGCTTCCCAGTATAAACCAGTGCCACAGGACGGGCAGGGAAAGCTGATCTGGGGGCAGCAGGAACGGCTGGTGTCAGGCTGAAGAGCAGAGCTGGCCAAGGAGCAAATCCATCTTGTGATTGCACTCAAGGTTTCAAAATCTGCTTTTGTTTCCACCAGGAATTAAAACAAACCCTTTCAAACATTTCTATGAAACAGAATTGTGTTGAAACATCTGTTTTCTAGCTGAAGACATTTTTTATTACTCTCTCGGTTTGGATATGATCAAGGACTCTGTCCTAGATCCTTCCAATTAAATATTTTGTTGTGGAAGGCCATGATTTTTCTAACTGACATTTTCTTGGTATGTTACAGACAAAATACCCAGGAAGTCACTAAAAATTCTTTTTGTCTCTATTGTGTATATACCTACAAATAAACTACCTTAATAAAGAAAAATGCAAAGAAAAATGCCATTTATTAAATTGTTCATTGAAAAATAATTTGTTTGATGAATAATTCAAGGATACTTCACAAGCACTTCTTTTCTTTCTTCAAGGAAGAAATGAAACCTGAAATCAATACACGTTTCAAGCTCCATTTCACAAGGGTTAATTTAATTCTTGGCAGTGAAACTGAAAATTATTTCAGATTCAAAGAAAAGCCGGGCTAGGAGAGAAAGAACCAACTTGCAGGAAATGCAACCTTTGAGGTTTTGGGTTGAGACCTGAGCCTGCTGTCTTCTGAGGTGCTGAAAACATTCCACATAGGAAAGAAATACAGGGGATTGGGGTTCAAACCAGCACCAAAAATATGATAAATGGAAGTTCAGTGGGGGCACAAAAATATGTTTCATGCTAAATATTTTTTCACTTCTGTTTCACCTATGGAAGCAATTTGGCTTTCTAAAACTTTTTTTCAAGGGGTCTGTTTAGGCATTCACTGTTAAAACCAGCAGTATGAGTCTGCTTATTTTAGTCAGTGTTTTAGTTCAAGTAAAGTAAAGTAAAATAAAAAATTTATTACATTTTAGATTTGTAAGGTCTCCAAATGGGCTACTACATTATGATGGAAGTTATTTTGAAATATTAAAAAAGATTACTGTTAAGGATTGAGAATCTGCAAAGTAGTGAACTGAAGTCTCCTGCTATTTCTTCTTGAGGAGCCTGAACTCCAAATTTTCATGGCTGTTTTTCCTATGCCCTCATCTGTAGAAGTCCTTGGAGTCCAGTAGGGATTCTAAGGATAAACACAGTGAACATTTTGTCTTTGCTATTTCCTCAGAAACAGAGAACATAACATTAGAGAAAGTGTTACTCACTTCTCTGATCTGTCAACTCATTTGAACATAAGGAATAGTACTAAACATTTCCCAGAGAAAAAACAGATTTCAAGTCCATTAGTTTGGACAAATTGTCATTGTGTCTTCTTGATGTCAAATCTGCTGTAGGAGCTTCATTTCAAGAACGGTCTTTTGTGGATCCCGCTCAAAGAGCTGAAATTTGAGCTGGACAGAAAGAAAATCTCTAAAACCTTTCCCAATATGTAAATATTATTTTTGTAGCCTGTTTTCAAACACTGATCCACACAGCCCTTGTTGATGCTTCCCAGCCAAGCTGAGTTCACGCAGTGCTGGGCAGTTCCTCCTTGCCCTCAGGTAGAGGCATGAAGCCAGTGGAAAGGAGAGAGGAAACCAGCAGCCAAATAAAATGCCGTGCTTTTTAATTCCCCTCCCCTCAATGGCCAATTTACACCACACAAGGACTTTTTAATGTCACCTCTACACACCCACCACTCCTATTGCTTCGCCTGGGAAGTTCCACTGTCACCTGCTGGGACTGCATGACTGCCACGAGCTTAAATCCCTTGTCTGCCCCACACCAAACGTTCCTTCTCTGGAGAGGGTGTGAAAGGCAGACAGAGCATAGATTGATTTTTGCATCCTAGCCTAAGCCTGATAAAATGGAAAGGTTTTAAGAAACAACAACTAAAAAGCATTTGAATAAAATAGGTGGCATCTTCTACCTACATCTTACTTGCAGAAAAAGATTGTTCAGAACAAAGGATTGCTGTTTCAACGTTTGTGTGCGCTCCCGCTATCCGAAGAGGTTAAGTCAAAATTTCCAGACCTAAGTTCCTAAGCTCCTAAATTAGATGTCAGGCTCCCATAGCAGATTTCAAGGATTGACAAGCAACCACAAAGAGAAGGTACTGACCTCACTGAAAGGCAGGTGCTGCTTTGGGTGCTGCCCGAGTGTGGCTCTGCACGAGGCTGGGACCTGGCACAGACCTGCACCCACTGCCACAAGCCTCCCACTCAGGACAAGACTGTGCCATTTATTTTGGCTGCAAAGGAAGTTAAAAAGAAAAGAGAGAGCCTAAGAGATGCCAGAAATTAATAACTTCTCAGATCTAAGCTCCAACCAGTTCAAAAAGCAGCTTTTCTGCTGACAGGAGGTTGTTTTCAATGCTGAGAATGAAGTATTTATCTCTATCCTTTGAAGCCGTGCCATTCATACCAATAAAGACACAAGAGTCCTGAAAGGGATACTTATTAAAACAAAATGCCTGCTCAAAATTAATATATTTTTCTGTTTGAAACCACACTGTACACAGAGATCCTTTGGAGCATTTTAAAGACAAAAGCAAGAAAAATAAAGAAAAAAATTTAAAGCAATTCTGTTCCTATGCACTGAGCAGTAATATAAAGTAGAAAAGTTATGTCAAGGTGAACCACTAAATGGGTACACTTTCTGTAAACCAAGCCAATACAAATCTCATAAAACTTTCCTTGTTAGAGGTACAAACCATCCATTAAAAGAATAACATTGTCAGGCCATAATATTATCATTTTCCCTGCTCCAGCTGAACGTGAAGTTGCCTATTGCATTGAAACAACAATATCAGGTCTCACAAGAACATGTCCAGACTCACGACAGCACAATCCCTGCAGGCAGCCTGACACTGGGAGGTGAAATCTTAATTATGGAGGTACTGCTGAGACAGTATTTTCTTCCAAGCATTAGGTTACTGGTGCAGTGAAATTATTAAAAGGGCACCTACAAAAGTGAATATCAGTTTACAATGGCTTCCTAACAAAAATAATAGTTAATCCTTGCACGCTCTGCTTGCATTTGGAAACTTGACTTTGTCCTTCAGGTTTTTACATGGCATTTTGGGATGGCTTGGCCGCGGCAATAATTACTTTTGGTTTTCATAACTTTTAGCTCAGTGTCTTCCAAATAGCCAGGTATCAAACCAGTTAAGATTATGTTTGTTAGGACCAAGGTCAACAAACCAACCAAGACTTGTTATCAAACTCCCACAATGCTTTTATGGTCAAATTTCACAGCCAACAGATTTGTGAGCATCTGGCAGCTGCACAAATGACAACCCATGACACAAAGCCTTAGCTGCTCTCACATGAAGCTGACACTTCAGGGGACGACCAAGGTCACAGTGCTAATTTATCAGGAGTGGAACTCAAGTTGTTTTCTGTCATATTTATATACTTGGAACATTAAGATAAAGGCAGTGAGTGCTGTGGTTATGCTTGAGCATAAAAGCATTTACAGGGACCACTCTCTACCTGCTTTCTGATTTCCAGAGAGGTCACAGGGGTTGTCCCAGGTCTCTACCCTGTGCCAAAATCTACCAACTTGTTATTGTATTTATGCTGTAGGATCCATATTTATTCAGATTGCTCACAGATAAGCAGTGGCATTTTCTTACCAAAATGAATGGTGTCTGCATCCACCCAATTAATTCAATTTTTTTTCAGAAATATGGGGACTTAGGGCACATTTTGAGAAGAGCCTCATAACCAAGAACTTTCATTAAAGCACCTAAACCAAAGCATTTTATGTGGTTCATGTCAGCACCATCGTTACTCACTTTTAGAATCAGCCTGAAGAAGGCTTGAATTTCACCCTGAATTCCAGTCCCATGGATTCACTAACCACTTGTGAAAAGAAGGATGATGCATCCGGAGATTTCCCACAGCTCATCCTGAAGTTTTCTCCTCCTGTCTGCTGCTGTCATTCCTTATTTATGCAAGGACAGGAGCTCCCTGCCTCTGTGCCTGAAGGCATCTGGTCAGGTATCAAAGCCTTTTGTCCTTTTTCAAGTAAGAGAACTCCTGGAAGATACCACCATGGGAATCAAAGTAGGGCAGCAGATAAGTTAAAGTTGTATCATAGTGTTCCAAGGCCACTTTTTGTAAGCTTGGAATGAAAAGGTACACTAAAACTTTGCATAAAGAGCTGCAGATGATTCATTTACCTCACTAGAGCCCAAGGCACTTGCACACATTGGAGTGCTGGATAACTGACTTTGTTGCATTCATTTCTTTTTCAAACCTTTTCTAATTATCTGAAGAGCTTTTGTAAGCTCCATAATTTAGATATTATAAACTAATATACTCTTAAAAGGAAGGGAGGGAAAAAATGTCCAAGAAAGAACAAAATTGATTCACAAATGAGTTTGAAAAGGTGTTAAATTGTAGTAAGGAATACAGTGCAAAAGCAGTTTTTTATTTGCACAGGGGTCTGAAGAACAATATTTCAAATATGTATGTGTGAAGTGTTCCCCAACATAAACTATCCACCTCCACAGAGTGGTGTTTGTCCTACAGTAACACAAGGAAAGTTTAATTCCTACTGTGTTTGTAAGGAACAGATTTAACACAAGCTGTTTGAGGAGAATAACAAGTTTGAAGGGTTTTTCATTTCATTTTCAGCTGCTTCCAAAACGTGTCAGCTGCCTGGGTTGCTGTGTTTCATCCTGACTTTCTGATTTATCCTTTCAAGAGAGACCTATTACTTTTGCAAAAGATGCAATGATACACCAGTTCCTTCCAGCAAGGGAAGGCTGGAGTGAGAACAGGAGAGGAAGTGCCCAAAGTCTGCATTTCTCCACAGGGGTGATGTGGTTTGCATGTGGAAATCCCCCCTGCCCTCATTTCTTCCTCCATTCCCACAGCCCCTCAAGGGTGGCACAGTTCCACAGAGCCACTAAATTGCTATTTTAGTCTGTCACAGGAGCCTAAGAGCTTTTATATGTTCCCTTTCTTTGTCGACTGAATTACCTGACACTTTATAATGTAAAGTGATGCAGAGATTCCTCATTATCTGCAGTGTGTCAGGAGCCAATATAAATATCAAAGCCCAGAAGCCGTTGCAGAGTTTGTGATATCTCATTAATGCTTTAGTAGGGTCTCCTGGAAAAAGCCAGAAAATCAACCCCACACCCCACAACACAAAGGGCTCACAGAAAAGACATAAGAAGGCACTTCAACATCAATTAATTTGCTTGGTAATTCACAATAAAACTGCTCTACTGGAAGCGAGCAGAGGACACACCAAGACAGCCGGATTACTTGGACAGATGCAGCGTGCAGTGCCTGCCGTGTTCCCACAGGATGACCTTCCTCCTCCTAACCTGTGGGCAAGGCAGTGTAGAGGACAGATCCCTGGAAAGTGAGACCTGCCTTGTCCTGCTCACCATCTGTAACTCGATCAGCTTTCAAACAGTGGCAGCTCAAGTCTGGCAGCACCTCGAATGCATCAGCAAAGGGTGGCTATTTGCAATTCAAACAGCTTTCCAAAGCTTTGTTTGTTTTTTTTTTCCTAGAAGTTGACCATGAAGGATTTATTTGCTCTTCTTTTTTTTTTATTTTTAATTTTCTCTAATTTGAAAGCTATCTCTGATCAAAACCAGCAAACAAAAATCCTTTCCCCTGAAGCTCAGACTCAATATAATCACCTTAATTTACTGAATCCGAAAACGTGTCAGAAGTCAGGACCTGAAAGTCAGAAAGACTTTTTTGGAGCTAGAGTGAGAAGTGTTAGTTTTTTTAGTTCTTTCTTCTACTATTATTATTCTGATTAGCTTTTAGTGTTGAAAATTGACTTAATTTGAAGAAATACATCACCTTCCTGCTACAGGGAATTACCCCACGTAGAGTCATACAGACTGTAGAAGTGTTTATCTTTTGGAAGCACTAAATCCAAATCAAGCAGGACAGCAGCGATGGGTTAACTTTCAATTTGATCTTTGAAGAGTAAGATTATTTTTTCTTTCTAGTAACAAAGATGGTTTCACAGAACAAGTCTCAAGTCTGTACGAAATTCTATATAGAGGGCTAAAAAATTCTCACAGTTCCAAGGACAGAGATGAGAGTGAGTCAGTATTAATTTTCTCTGCCATTATCGAAGTCAGTGTAGAGCAAACATGAGTAAAAGAAAACCTTGCGTGGTCAATGAATTATGGATTTCTACCATGACCTCTCCCTCACACCAGGGAGCAGCAGCAGCACAGGAAAAGGAGGCAGGAACACTCCCCTCTGCCAGGTGGCAGCTTCCTCAGGTTTTGATGATTAAAGGGAAAGGGAGAAACGTTTGTTTGTTGTGTATTCCCATAAGAAGCATCTCCTGTGGTAAGGACACCCACATTAATACATGATACAGAGGGGTGGAAATGCTGGTTACATCAACCAAATTTTGAAATAGCCTTGGCTCTGTGTTTTGTATGGACAAGGCACGCTCCAAGTCATCCAAAACTTGCAGACAATTGAAGGCTGGAAGAACGGAGGGAACAACCCTGCACTTGCACATTTAATTGGGGGAATGAGTAGAACTGAAAATGAATACTGATATACTCTTTTTTCAGGCACATTCTTCTTTATCTGGGTCCCAAAAAAAACATCAAGGAACGTTTGGTTAGGAAACTAGGCCAGAACTCAAGCAGTTTTTCAGTCTGCAGTAGGTGCAGGAACAGATTTGATCAAATTGCTCCTTTTGGAACATTACATAGCACATCTTTCACTTTTGTCAGCTGCTTGTATTATAATCAGTTTGCCTAAGGATTATCTTTTAGCAGGTATAATGTCTCGCAAAGTGAGGCTTCCCCCTCCCCCCCAGGTATGTTTGCATCCCCCAGTGTTGCAATGTCAAGGCTAGCAATGTTGCATCAAGGCTAGCAATGTCGTCTAGATTAAAGTGGAGATAAGAAAAGAGGCTTGAAAAGATGCAAGTCTATAATTGCAAATTATAAACAGTCTCTAATGAAGGGAAACATTCCCTTGTGGGTAGATTATTGCCTGTGATCTTGCAGTTGCATTTCCTACACTTTTCAGAAGCATTTGTCACTGATCACCATCAGTACATTGGACTGGTCTAATTCAGCACAAAAATACACCTATTTCATGGCAGACATAATAAGCAATCCTGTACATTTTCATTATCCAAGTGAGTTAAAAATAACTATTTTTTTTTCCCAGAAAGGTTCATTGCAGTTCATTTACCTTAAGCAACACTAATTTTACCATGGCAGGCAAGGACTGCACTCCCTTGTCACCAGGGAGTGCCTGGTGCCCGCCTGGTTCCCGCTCTGAAGTCTTGCTGACTGATTAGCATGAGGTGACTTCAGCAAGTCTCTGAGGTTTTACTAAATTTCAAATATATTCCTATTTCCTTGACCAAGGGATTAGCTCATTCTCTGGAGGTTTCCAATTTTAGATGGCTCTGAAACACTTCTGAAATGTTCTCCAAGAAAAGCAGGGCTGTTGCACTGAGAGGGAAGTTTCAAGGTGCACGGAGCACCGCTGGGCTGAGCAACACCTGTGATCCCACGTGGCACACAACATGCCAAGGTAGGGTGAGCATTGCTTTGGAATGAACTGCAGCCAACTTCATTCTGCCAAAGTAAAGCTACCTCAAAGAGCACCTGGAATGCTTTGCTGCTGTATAGTATCTGTCTGTCCAATAAATCAAGCAGATCTTTATAGGATCCCCTCTGCACACCTGCTATGGGCTGGAAGCAGCTTTCCATGTCAAATCACGTAACTGGAAATTGTGAAGTGTGAGAACACCTCAAAACCTTCAGCACTTTCTGTTACTAACTAAAGGAAGTCTCTTCTGATTAAAGAATTGAATTGGAAGGGCAGATTCTTATGACATCCAAGGTCTCTCAGCCAAATAATAATCAGGCCTAAGAATTCCATTCCAGTTTTCACAGGTAATCTAAGGAGGTTATCCAAATTGTACTTGTACACAAAGATTGAGCATTTGGGTGCATGAACTCAGAAGAGGGAAAGAATGATAAACAGGTTTACCTTTGGTTATTTAGACCTGAAATCTTTGGTCCTCCTGGGGAAGAGTGAAACGATTCCCCAGTATTAGTCTACAAAAACATGATTTAAAATTGCAGCCAGAACATGAAATCAAATGGAGGCACATGAAAGAGCAATTAGAATTTTCTTAGTTTATTTTCAACACACATCATGCCCCTGAATCCCTTCTTTGGGGATCAGAAGTATCAAAATAGAGTGAGAGGCACTTCTTCCACTATTCCTTTCCTGGTTGAAACCAGGAAACACTGGAAGTCTCATAGGAAAGACCTTTTCCATCAGCAAACCTTTAACCATGCTTCGAATAAGTGGAGAGTTTTGGGTAATGATCTGTCCCTTGGTCAGATTTCCCCAGCGGCCATTGAACTCCACTGTTTCTGATCACTGCTGAATACCTACAACTTATTTTTGCTTTCATCTAGGTGAGCATTTATTCCTTTTTCTCTAAACTTCTCAGAAAGCACAATGTTCAGAAATGCTTGAGAAGCTGAGGATCCTGACACTCCTGAAAATGGGACCTAGGTGTTTGATAATTGATTTTTTGAAATGAAAACCTGAGGCACTCAAAGATTAGCTTTTAAAGGTTTTTATCTCCTCTTTATGCAGATCAGTGCCTGGTGTGGTTTTCAGAAAATAGCCAGGTAACTATGCTCCTTCAGAAATGTTTTTGTTGCTGGTGAGTTTGTTCTAAAGTCATAAGGAAATCTTCTGGAAAGTTATTTATATCAATAGCTATCACACCACTGAAGTCATCTGATCTAATCATCCCCAGAGAGCCGCAACAATGGGAATTATAAATAGCGAAAATATCCTGGATATCGTCTCCACTATTTTAAAAACACTGGTCATAGAGAACAGTAACTAAGAAGAAATCTCAGGACATAATGTCTCAGACTTCATGCACATTTGTCACGGCCAACTGTTCTTCCCGAGGGCCAGGTACTTATTTCTGAGCTAAACCCATGGAATGACACAAAGGTGTCCCAATAGTCCGTATATTCTCCTCCTGCCTCCTGGTTTCTCTGCCATCATATTATCCATAGGAGCAGCTAAGGGGAAAACAGAGACTGTATTGATAGATGGCCTGGAAATGCAATAGATTAGGCAAGGTAGCAAGAAGCACTGTCCTAGCTCCCAAATAAAAGGAAGATTGTGTTCAAGTAGTTGTTTATTTAGAGTCCATTTGTAGATTAATTACATTTTGCCATCTTCTTCATTGCAACTTAAGGGTGTCCAGAACAGACTGACCTCCACAAGGTCTCTATGTTTGTTTTATGACCTAGTTCCCTACAGAGTTCAAATCTGAAGTGCTTTATATAGTACAGTATGCTTTATTTCAATAATATATAAGCATGGTTTTAATTCTTTAGTGAAATGACACATCCCCTCTCCAATGACTACTGCCTGAGAAAAGCTGGGATATCTTAGTCTGTACAGGTTTGTTTGGTTCTTATTTATTTATTTATTTTGAAGTTTTATAGAAAATCATTCAGCCACCTTTGAAACAAGCTTAGTGAAGGATGGTTTTGCCAAAATTCACATTTTTCATCTGTTTTCTGAGGAGCCGTAACGATTTGTAAGAGGAGCTTGAAATCTGGCAGCGAGATAACCTTCAAGTTCGAATGGTATCTTTGTCCCCAGGAAAACCCCTTCCTGATCAGCTGGCTTAAGAGTTACAGCAAAATCCCAGTTGGCATTCAAAAGGCAGAAAGGGTTCCATTTTGATTTTCTGAGTGTTCCAAGAGGAACACGCAAGCCCTGAGGGCTGCTGAGCCTCTTGTCCCGAGCGGGTACTGCACATCTGAAGGCACAGCTCAGGGCAGGTTTATCTTGAACAGAGTTCTTGTTTTCTCACAGCACAACTATGACATCAACAAGAAAGGTATAAAAGAAAAAGCTGACAAGAAAGAAAAAGCTAATTAGAAATTAGTGGGTATTAAAGACTCATAACGTTATTAGACACCATTAGAGCCTTTTAAACTCAGCCTGTGTAATAATTTCCCTAGAATTTAAGGGCTTGTTCTCCAATTACTGTATCTGAGCTCCATTAATATCAGTGGAGTTACATTAGTTTGCCCTGACTAATAGTCTTTAGTTAAGCAGCCAAGCAAACAAAATCACTTTATTAGCTGTGCTTTTAAAGTCATTCTCAAATATCAACTGAAAGGCTTCTTCAGTACAAAAAACAAACCCCAAACACAAGACCCCAATGCAGGGCACAGCCCTGAACCGGCTGCACATTCCAGATCGCGGGTCAACAGGAGTTTCACAAGGATACCCTCGGTCACTGCTTCCTCACAGAGATCTCAGAGGGAGGGGAAAAAAGGGTTTGAAAAACATTCCAGATTTCAGCAGAGTTTTTGTAGCTGTGCAGACGCAGCAGTTGCTGAAATGTCCGGAGGGACAGCCTTAGCAAGTCTGTGACCTTCTGTGACAAACCGGACCGTGGAATTTCAGAAGGGATTTAGTCGGGATTGTTAAACATGTGCCAAAAAGAGAACTGCTTCTTGGACTTTTTCAATCAAGTAGCACTATATTTGGACTGGAAACAGCCCGTGGATGAGCAGGAATAACCATTAGAAGGCAAGTGAAAAGTTTCAAGCAGACACTACAGTCAAGGAAGAAACAACTTGAACATATCTGGGCAAGTTTCCATACTGACCGAAGCAACACTTTTTCCCATGACATCAGATTCCAAACAAACAATATATTATAGTCCATATGTTGATTAAGGAAAACCCAAGCAGTGCAGAGGCATGCACCAGCCCTCTGAGCACCGACTGAGCAAGAGCTGGATCGCTTGCAAGCCATGGGAGTTAACCAAACAAATAGAAAGCCCCAAGTTTTCAGGATAAGGCGCCTGGGTAAGACTTCTCAGCAAGATGAGGTTGTGAACGCCGAGGTAAGACCAGAAGCAAACTGCCTAGATCAAAGTTGTGCAGCCTGACAGATGACAGGGACAGTGAGGGGGCAGTGCTTTGAATGTGCAGCAGTCGTGGGGAGGGGATAATGTGCTCAGAGAACTGAAGTTCTCTACCTGCCTGAAGTCGTGCGGCGTTTGCATGACAAGCCTGGACTGCAGAGCGGTTTGCAGTCAGAGTGCAGAAGGGTTTTTGGCAGGTTAAACAAGTTCCCAGTAAGATGATGCTGAGGACAAACATGCAAGAGAAATATATAAACGCTGTTTTCACAAGAATAGTGCTGTTTTCTCAGAACTGGCTGTATTTTAGGGAGGAACGCTCCAGTGCAGTCGTCCTGGGATGCCAATACAATCCATCGAGCACAGTCAGTAAATCACACCACTTACCAACCTAAAATGACATGGAACATTTTAAAACTCCAAACAAAAATAAAACCCTGTTCTGCAGGAAAGAGGTACTTGCTAAGCATAGCTTATTGATGCTGCTTACCAAAGAATTGGGAATTTAACTCTTACTTTAAAATGGCCTGATAACAGTAATACTGCACACAGCTGAATTCCCTGTGCCATTTTATCAGACCCTGAATTATCTGATCCGTTGATCCCGTGTAATGAGAAACAGGAGGCCACCTTTGATCTTTCTCACAGAATTTAATAAGTCAAAATTAGAAAGGAGCCCTGCCAAATGAGGACAAATTTGACTAGGAGGGTAAACCAGGCAAGTTGCTAAATTTTAATTGTGTTTTAACAAAATGATCCAAGCTCATAGGTTGAATAGCCACAACAAACCAGGAAATAAAATGTTGCATTATTGTCACTGTAAGATTAAAGCAGTAGAATGTATGTTTGTAGAGGTATTGAGGGAAAAGAGTATTTCTTTTGTTTGTACAGTACTGAACACATTCACAAAAACAACAAGAGATACCTTTGTCCTTAGTCAGACTTCAGAAAATGCAATTCACTTAGAGATGTTTCCTGTTTTAAATGATGGATATGTTTAAAAGAGTTGTTTTCTAGTTTTGTACATCTGTTTCTATTCCCTTATACTGTTTCCAAATACTTCAGTTAAGGAATGACTTTTGCCAGTGTCAAACTAACACTGAGTGAAAATCTCAGCTATAAAAACGCCCCATCTCTGTAAACAAATGTGGCAACCACAATTCTTCACCATTCAATTTGGATCTCTGCAGCCGTTTCCTTCAAGATACATTCTTGTCTATAGAGATATTCAGGTAACAGCAGATTAAATTAATCCCAAGTACTGTCAAGAAAAGAGGCACCAAAATGTGTTGCTCCAAAGTAACAGGAACTGCCCTGAGAGCTGCCACAGCAAGCTGGGATCTGTCAAGAAGATCCTCAAGATCCTTAGAAACTAATGATTAGCTCCCACAGCTTCCTTGTACATGTGAATGCTTCTTCAAAACTCCAAACAAACAAAACAAGCAATAACACTGGGTGTTTAACAGCTTACCTTAAGATATAGTTAACAGCAACCTGGCTTTCGCTCCTCACACCCATCCAGAAGGTTCATGAAATTCTAGAAGGAGAAAAAAAAAGTAGACTAATCCTTAGGAAGTCATTTATGTTAAGATGAGGACAACAAATAGGGGTAGTCTGGCAATTATCAGGCACCATAGTTATCTTTCAGCCCTTGCACTTGATTTTAAGTGGAGGCTGTGCATTCCTTGCAGAAGGAAGAAGGGAGTGCAGCAGAACACAACTGGGAAGAGGCGTTCTGAACCTGATTACAGGCACTTGTGTGCAAGACTAAGAGGTCAGTTATGTTTCCAACAGCACTACACTTCTGGTCTTCCGTGCTTAATTCCTAATGTACAGGCAAAAGGTGCAAAGGTAGAGACAGACATGGAGCAGTGTAAGATTGCACCTACTGCATTGCAGGGAGGGGCACTGCCCTTCCATTGGACCCATTCTATAGGGAAAAACTACCTTTGCAGGCCTTTGAGGTTATGATTAAATAACTAGGATCTTGATATAAAGCACTGATCACTACTGAAAACACTTTGTAGGAGCTTTCTTTATGTTCTTGTTCCAAACTCAGGCAAGTAGGATCTGCCTATTTAACAGTGCATTGTTTAGATCATAGCAAGACTATTTTTCATTATTAGCAGCGCAACGTTATTAATCAGCATTAATTGGCACCCAGTATCTGTTTCATTGGATGCATGTGAAGCAACATCTCTGTGATTTGTTTAGCTTTTAGTAGTCAGGCCACCAGCATCTGAAATCCTTTCAGCTACACAGATCATAGTTTCCACATTTTACCCAACTGTTCTGTGAAACTTTCGTCAGCGTGACATGCCAGCATGTTTTTAATAGAAAAACCAGACATTTTTGTGTGTAGTTTCTTGGTATACTTTATGCATATGATTGCTTTTAACATAATATTTGTTTTAGTATATGAAAAGCAATTGAATGGCATAGTAGATTATCAGGAAGCAGTGGGCAAAAACATATTCTGCTGGACTGACCCAGCTGTTGAACATGTCTTTTTTCAAAAGCCCTAAACCCATGTTAAGTGCTACATCTTATTTTTCGTGCACCTCAGCAGTTCCTCGTTCTGGCTGGAAGTGTGAGCTGGGAAATGACTGTTCTTGCAGTATCCAGAGTTTGGCCATAGCCAAGAAGTCCTGGAATTGTGACAGTGTATTCTTTGGGGTGCATTCAATATTAAACTAAGTTTCCAAATGTTTCTTGGCTCTCCAGCCATTAACTGGACCTTGAAGTTCCCAGTTGTATTCAGTGGTGGGGGGCTAACCCTGCCATCTGTTTTGACAAAGGTTTTCCTTGTCAAAGCTGTGCATTGCCTCTGCACAGCTGAGAGAACATGAGGCATGTTAGGAGAAGGTTAAGTTCTCTTTCTGAACCACCAAGAATTCTCTGAGCCCTCGGAAATCTCATCAGAGCACAGCTAAGCAGCTAATTGTTAATCTGTTTGTGATGGATTTTAGTTTGCCTTGGGCTTCAGGTCTTAAAATCTTTCTAGATCCCTATCTCTTGTTCTCTGAGCATCTGCCTACTCTTCGTTCCTTTAGGTCAGAAATCTTTACTGAGTGGAAAATCATAGCTGCAGGCATTCTGGGGGGAAAAAAATAAATTAAAAGGCAGGATCGCTTCTACTTGTGTCTTCTGCATTTTCCTCCATCCTGAACAGTCCCAGCTCTTAGTGGACCCATGAGAATCAAAGGAGCTTGATGAGCGTTGCCAGTATTGATATTATTAAAACAAAGAAAGAGTCCAGAAAAAAAAGCAGCAATGAAAAGCTACAGTTCACCTTGACTTTTCAAGTGAGCTTTCCTAATTTCTGTGGAAAATATGTACTAACCAGACACAACTGGTCTTGCACAAATCCTCTCACAAGCATTTAAGATACCGCTGCAAGATGCACCAGTTGTGTCTGTGTCATCCTGTGCTCTGTGAAGAATTAACAGTTTCCAGATGTTGGCTCGGAGGGTGCTGACACAACTGCACAATTATAGTATCACACAACAACATTAGGAGAAGGATCAGGAGCACAGGAGAACTTTACAGCCTTTGGAAGCTGCAGTGACAAGAAGGACAAAAGCCGGTGCTGTCATAACTTCACTTGCTCAGCAGCCCTGCCTTGGGCCTCGGCCAGATCACACTCGCACTGCAGCACCAGAGAGGCAGCAAGCTGGGAATTCACTGCTTCATTGCTAGCATTAGTTATCATTTCTGAAATGCTACACAGCCACTTAATACCATGATTAGTAGACAGATCTTGTTGGAATCTGTACAGTAGTGTAATATTAAACGCTGAAATTCATCTTCTCTTTCAATGTATTTAAACACATCAGTTCCATTCCTGAAATGCACAGTTCTTCATACTCGCCTTTCCTGTTTGCCCTCACTTACAAAACCACACTGAGAGAAGAGAAAAAGAATGTAAGAAAATTTAAAAACTGGTCATATCACTCATTTTTTAACCATTGTCAGATTAAGTGATAAATCTGTCATTACGAAAATGAAAGAGGGTCAAAATACTACTGACTAACAACAGTAGTATTTTAAGACTTGAGACAGACCTAAAGAGGATTAATTCAAATTTCTCCTAGCATATCTGAAAATTTGATATTTTTCAGAGATGTCATCTTAAATATAAAGAGGAACATTAGGAGTTCTGCACACATCCCATTTAGAAACTATTCCTTCATCTATGAAAGCAGAGACAACAACTCTGTTGATGTAAATGACAATAAAAGCAGCCGCTGATTTGTGGGTTTATTTGTATTTTAAAAGGTGACCATGTAACAACCAGTAAAGAGAAGAGAAGAGGATGGAAGCCCAGGGATAGGAACCATAAAACATTTAAAGGGCAAAGCTGAGAAGGGATATTATTTGATCCATTTGAGTCCATCTGACATTTTTATATCTACATTTAACTAACAGGTTGTTAATATCCACGCAAATGTAAGCACGGGAATTTTGAGCCGAGATGTCTTGTTCAAAGTAATAAAACCTTTATTCACACTCTGCTTGTACATCAAACATTTCATAACTTGGCAGTCCAACTGCACAGAGCGGAATCAGTCAGCATCTGTTCCCAAAATTCTTGCACTGCTATGGAAAATAGCAATTATCATTAAAGATTTTTTCCTCGGAGAAACTTGGCTGCATAAGAGGGGAAAAATCAGATAGCAAGCTGCGTGTGATAGGGGCTTTTAATTTCCCCTTTTTGGCTTCTAAGTAGAAGAGACTCCTTGCAACTGAAGTCCTTCTGCAGATTATGACTTCCTAAAGAGCCACAGGAGGATTTACTCGTCCAAGTTCTCTTAATTCAGTCCTGCCCCCCATTCTGAAACATTCTTAAATGCTGAGATCAGCAGATAGCAAGAACACATGTCAGAAGAGACATGTTCTTTTTCATTCAGGAGAAGATACAAGAGATCACTCTTTGCAGTTTCTCAGAAAGTCTCAGCTTCCCACTTAAAACCAAGGTTCCTGCAACTGAGTTTCTTTGTGCAGACTGTGCTTTATCATGTACTATAAAACAGAACATAATAGAAAATAAAGTGGAACAGAATACTAACCAGAATAGTATTTTTAACACATTTTGCCATTTTCTTGTCAAATTTAAGAAGAAAACTTGTTTTTGAGATTTTTTTTTTTTTTAATAAAATTATCCCAAACAGAATTATGCCTTCCCAATTTCAAATCCATTTGTTACATGGCTTTAAGATTTTAAAGAGTATTTCTATGAGGTTGCAGTTTAGGTATGACTGAAGTTGTGATTCTAACAATAGATGCTCGTAAGCCTAATAATGTCAGTGTTCCAAATATACGCACTGATTAAATCTTCAAAAGTGGTTTCACTGACTTTGAGGCCCTCATAGTTCTGATTTTCATAGCTTTTTTTATTCTATAAACAACACTATGGATGTGGTGTAGTAGTGAGACTCATTTTGAACTGGGCTTAAACTGCTTAAAGCTTCTTTTACATCTTTCCCATGCTAAGGGAAGGATCCCACAGTACCTTAATCTCATACAGCTGAATGGTCTGTTGGGAAAGTCCCAGTGTTTTCAGCGGCAAGTGCCATTTTAATATAGTATTTTCTTAAAATTAAACATTATTCCTTAAGGTCTTTAGCAAAATAAGCAAATATGTGAGTATAAAATACATTCTCTATATGCACAGACTTATTTCAACACAGTGCTACCAGCAATAATTCAAAGAAAAGGATATGCAAGGCAGAAGCTGATAGGAGACATAGCCCAGGCTTCAGGGTGAGTGGCTGAATCAACAACATGACTAATGGTGTGAAATCTCAGCTGAGAACACATCTTTGCGAAGTGCCACTGTAAAAATGACTGGTGAGAGCAGGAAAACTGATGATTCACTTTGTCAAAAGCGTCTCTGAATGTAAATGCAAGCAAAGAGTATGTTCAGCAGATCCAAAAATCAAATTGGTTGTTTGGGCTCAGAGCAGTCGCTGCCCCTGGATCAGGCTGTGGGCTGTGTGTGCCCTTGGTGAGCTCCTCTTGCCACTACTCCAAAATATGCTGTGTGTGACTGTGGTCGTGGCCATTTAGTGCAGCAAATATTACTCAAGGTCAAACACTTCAAAGGAGTGTGGAGACAGCCACGGCTATCAGAAAAGTCTGGTTTTAATTACAGAACTGCTCAAATAACTAACATCTACATCGGATTACTCTGGGTCCATGACACGCATCTTAATATTTCTTTAAGTGATGAGCTGTGTTTAACAAACTGAGCTTATCATCCGTGATTTCAGTTTTACTTGTAACCACTCTTGAAAGTTTAATTACTGCTGCCGCTTGTATATGCATTTCCTCTGTGTTAAATGCTAAATAAAACTGATTCGCTTCAGACAATTCCCGGGACTTTAAAAATTAAGAGCCTCTTCCACTTTGCAGTCTAAAATGGCTTTAAGTCCCCATGAATTTGTTGGTGTGTCAATGTTATCACTTGAATAACCTCTTCTAACTAGCATTTACCTTCTGTCATGTAATATGTATGACACATTACCTGTCTTCTACTTTGCCAGTCTAAACATAACAAGTTTCCCCATCTTTTTTGCATGTGTCAGATCAGCTGATGGATTGGGCCAAGCTATCCTTAATAATTCATGTTTATGTTCTTCTCTCATTTTCAGTTCCCTGCCAGGTGTTCAGAGTAAGTTTTGTAGGAAAGTCTGTGGCAGGGATTTTTTTTCTGCGGTACGTGGCACAGTCTAACCAGATCACCAGTCCCACTCAGAAAGAAAAACATGAAACTCAGACTTCAGCATCTGATTGCACCTCTTGAATTCAGAATAATAGTGATAATTCAAAGGTGAAAATAAAGTCATCTCCTTCCCCCACAGAATTTAGTCATTCTGTCTCTGAAAACTGTTGTGTCTCCCCCCATTTCTCTTGCTGTTCTTTGAGACATGTTCCTGCAGGAGAATATTCTGCACCGCATGATGAGCTCATTATAAAAGCTGCTTTCAACAAAATTTCCACATCCAGATGGCATATGAGTTATAACCTTCCATCATGGACTTAACAAGCCGTGGGCTGCTGTTAATTGTCACTTCCAGGTTTCAATGTTTATAAGCCACTAATAAAACCTGCTGTTCTTCTTAATAACAAATTGGAAAATTTTTATTATTGAAGATACATTTTGCACCCTACTTTCCTTCTCCCTCCTATTAAATCTCTGCCATGACCTTCTCCTGTGCATTTCTCAAATAATCAGCAACAGGTTGAATCTTAGTATGTTATTGAGTTTTTCTTCATACCTTTTTCAGGCAAAGCTCCTCAAGGGAAGAACTGTAGGCCAAAACCCTTCTGCTGTATCTGCTCATTACTGAGAACTTTTCCCCTTCACATTTATTGTTGTGAACCAAATACAGAGACCCTGGAGAATAACACACAAACAGAACGTGCACAATGTGAAAATGCATTTAATATTTTATTCCATTTTAGCTGCCTGTTAGATACCTTACCCCAACCAGCAATTTATAATCATGTGCAAGAGGCAGCTTCCTGAATTTGCATAGTTTAGGAACAGCAAAGCAGAAACAAGGTGGTGAGTGAGGGTAATTACTTTAAAATAACATTAGAGCAGAGCTTAGTGGATCAGTGCAGCGTCTGCAGAGTTCTGCCCGTCAGTAATTGCAAAGCCTTCAGACGAGGCCCTGAAGAACATGAGCTTGTTAATTGCAGAGTTTTGATTAAATTAGCTGTCAGATAATTGTAAGGCAGGCCTCGGAGTTAGGGCTTTCAGAGCTGCTGGAGAAAGTTTTGGGTACATAAAACAAACGCTACTGGAATTACCAAAACATGGCCCCGGTGTCAGCACAGTTTCCAGCCCAGGACTCCTCTGCTTCCTCATGCAATTAATAAGAGTGTTCAGCACCTCACAGCCAGGCAGGAACTGCTTCCCAGTCACAGCCAGGCAGGAACTGCTTCCCAGACACAGGCAGCTCCCTTCGGCTTAGCCAAACCTGTCCAGACAAGTTAGTAGGGTTCCGAAATGCAGGGAGTGTGTGCAAAGACAGGGGAAAGTGCTGAAAGCAGGGCCTCAGAAGGTGAGGATGTGCAGACCCCCAGTCATCACATTCTTCCCCCAGCACTGGGGAGAACAGCCCCAGGTCATGCCTCACAACCACAAAACTGCTTGGCCAGCCTGCCTGTGGATGGGATCTCCAAGGAAGTTACTTTCACTCTCAGCTGTAAAACATCTCCATGGCCTGGAAAGAGGGCTCCCCCCTTCAGCCTTCAGGGCATTTCCCAGCACAAAGTGCAGCTGCTTGGGGTTTGTGCTGGGAATAATTTGGAATTACAGCTTTGAAAAGCCTTCCCTTTTTATAGTCATTTGGAGACTAAATGCAATTGGAACTCACCGCAGAGGGGTCAGATGAACCAGCGGTGAGGTTTCGTGCTTCCTCTCCACACACATCAAAGGCAAACCCAAACAAAAAGGCCTTTCTTTGCGCTCATAATTGGCCCTGGGCAGAGGCACATTCTCTCATACAGGCCTCTGGAAGAAAAGGAACCTGATAATGCAAGCTGAAGACAGGGAATTCAATAAATGCACCCCAACAGTTACACAGATGCCCTGTATGCAAAGCAGAAATAAAATCCAAGCTAAGTTAGTTTTTAGACTATCTTCCTCTTGATTCCTAGGCTACTGGAGCAACTCCTACTTTGCCTTTAGAAATCTCCTCTCCTCTGACTCCATGCACTAATACAGTTGGAACTAAATGTATGTTGCATATTAAGATGTATGCACAGTACCTCATTTAATCACTCATGAGCTTCCTGAACTGTATTATATTTCATCTGTTTTCCTGAGTAAATAATTCAGGAAAAAAAAAAAAAGCTCTGTTCTTCCAGTGTCTCAGAATGTGTATTTTGGGGTAAGGAAGTATTATGTTAGATTTACTGTTCTTTGGTACGTCTGTCTCAGTTACTCAAGATCAAACCCGAATTCCCCCTGCCCGGGGGGAGGGTGGGGATCACAGTAACCCAGGGTTACATTGTACAAACAATTGTTATCAACTGTTCAACAATTAATAACAATAACAATTGTTATCAAACAAATCCCACCATCAGTAAGACAACCAATTACTGAAGGGCACTAACCAAATTCAGTATTTTCTGCGGAATAAATCAGCTGTCCTGAATTTCCTTCCACACACTGGAAGATATTATACACCTATTGAATTAGTATCATTGGCTTTAAGTTTGTTCCTGATGTGCATCTGGTCTCTGGGATATTCTGAAGCAGCTGCATGCAGAACAGCATAGTGCAGGTTTGGGAATATTTTCCATACCATTAGGGATTTGAGTCAGATTTTAAATCCTACGGGAGATGTTACTGAGCAAAACATAAATGGCCCCAAGTCTTCAACAAGAAGCACAACAGTTATTTCCACTATTTAATAAATACAAACATACTAATTGACACAGCATGTTTATATAAAACACAGATTAGCTCTATTAATTATAGTTTACAAATGGGTTGAATATTCAAACTGTTAACCATACTACAGTATGGCTAGAAGGGGTTTTATTTAAATGGATTTCCTTGGTATGGTTTATTTAAGAGGCAACATCTCTGCAGCAGCTCTGCTGGCAGAGGTAGCTCCTTCAGGAATCTTTTCTTTCCAGACACGTTGGGCCAGCTTTTCTCTAAAAGGTCAGTCCTGCAAACCCTTTCTGGGCCTGTTGGACAGTCATGGCAGATAACCATAACCCATTTCTTGAGGTTTTTTGGTCATTTAACTCTTTCCTTTTCCACACTGATTTTTTTCTCATATATTTTCCGATGTCAGCAGGTATTCAACATGCAGCACAGGATAAGACCAGTTCTTTGCAGCTCGAATTTTCAGACTTTCAGCTGCTATTCAAGCCCCCCAGATTTCCATGCAAGCAGCTTTAGCATCTACCCTGATAACACTTTACCAAACTTCCAGAAAATACACCAGCCAAGACACAGGAGGTCCCCAAAATTCTCATTCCTTGTCTCAGTCATGGGGGCCAGGCTCCTTTGAAAACCTGACCCTAAAATTATGATTTCCCTCACTCTCTCAGATGTTTGGAATCCCTACATAATCCAAATTGCATACAGCAGAGGTAATCCTAGGCTCAAAGGAAAGCAGAGCTGAAAGGTCAAACAAATCTCAAGCTATGCTGCCTCAAGCCTTTCTGCTTCCAAAGGAGTGCCTAATGACTTGTTCTTTGGGAACACTGGAAAGAGATCAAATATGAAGGCATGATTAAGAGAAGAAAAATCTTCCACACCAATTACAGCTTCCATGCTTTTGGCCAGAATCCATAACCCAGCTTCCAGGGGCAGCCCCATGACTTCTCGATTGCCTTATCCTCCTCAGGGTCAAAAGGACAGATGTGGGCTATCAGCTTGCTGTTTTATAAGCTTGGAAAGAGAGAAATTGGATGGGCAGGCTGCCCCGGAAATTCTTTTGGAACATAACTGGCACTAAAACTTTTCCCAGAAGAAAATGATTCAGGTTTCAAAATTTTCTGTGACTGAAGAGCGCACGCAAGCTTGTGTTTCCCTCCAGCTCCTCATTGCTACCGTCTCCAGTGCCATCACAGCTCCAAAAAAACCCTCAAAACACAGGAAATTAGAAGAATGTAACAAATTCCACCACTTTTTAAAGCTCTGCATGCTCTCATTTGCCAGCCCACTGCTTTCCAACACTGCTCTTCCCTCTGTATTTGTCTGCTGCCCTTTTGGCTGACAGAGATGGAATCGCTGACATGCATCCCAAAAGTGTTCAAGGAGTTCTCCAAAGCAAGAACTTCTGCATTTGCTCAAGGCTGTCCAATGACTTGCAGAGTTTCAAATCCTGGCAATGCTGTCAGTATTGCCAGGTGAGTGAGAAACATGTGAATCTGTGGTTAGGGCATGAGAATTTTAGTCAACATGGCAAAGACATGCAGAGAAAATGGATTGTAATGTTTAGAGCTGCAGTAATAAATGCAGGGATTTGAGGAGGAACCATCACTTGCAGCTGCCTGTAGTGAACCACAGGTTATGGAGCACTTGTACAATGAGGCACTATCCATCTTTCAGGGTTTGTCAGCAATTCAGTGGATAAAATCCACAGCCCTCACAAGTCTCCTCTGTGCTCCAGTAGGTTTGTGGCTTTACCTCCACATCACTTGAGCACAGGAGCAGTTCAAAGGCAAGGCAGGAGGAAAGGGTGCAGAGACAATTCCAGTGGTCCCAGCTAAAAGAACAGTTCCTCTGATAAAACATCCACGTGGCTGCTGTAATTTGAATTAGGTGATGTCTTGTTCCACAGAAGTCAGAGAGATGATCTGGTTTCACTGATGTGATAAAAAGTAAATGGAATCACCCATGGTTTTCTCTGCATGGATCACAAACAAAAAAGAAATTGGACCAGTGTTTGAAGTTTGCCAAGCACTTTCTGGTTTTTCAGTTGCTGGCTTATACAGCTGTGATCAGCAGCACGTTAAGGAAGAGCAGAGCCAATATGGATATTTCCAGTTCACTAGCAGTAATTAGATCTGTGGGCATGAACATAAATCCAAAGATCTGACACCCAAATGGCTGCTTCTTGATGTATTTCTATTCATTGTCTCAAGAGCCCTCTTCAATCTCTTGTAAAATTATGTATCACATTCAGATTAAACCTTGGGATAAGTTCCTTGTCTTTCCACTTCACGCCCATGGAAGGACTTGGCTGGGTTACACATCAAGGACATGATCTACAAATATGAGACACGGCATAAACTTGCCTAAGTGGTAAACAGCCAGCCAACGTTACTGACACCTTCAACTAAATGTCTGGCCTTGGGTTTTCCCCTCCAAGCAGCCACTCGAAAATACAGTTTGCTTTAACAGAATCGAAGAGACTTACAAGTGGGATTTCCTTTTGGATTTCCTTGTTTCCTTACCAAAGGACCAACACATTATTTCTCAATTACATTCTGCATTTTGGCACAGTTTAACAGAGTGGTGGGAGGACAACAAACTTGTGTCCTGTGAGGGAGGAATGCAGCAGGCAACCATCAGAACATGGATGTCACTGCAGCTCTTTGCTTTGTTTTGAAAGCTTGTCAGGAATAACTGGAAAATGGATACTGAGAGGATGAAGAGCCAGCAGGAAGACTCATAACTAGGATAAACAATACAATACAGTCAATAGCTGTCACGTTCTACGATTTCTTTATCCATATTAAGGATCAAGTATTGATTACCCATAAGATACAGCACATTTTACAGTGTAGCTCCAGGTTCGGGGGGTTATTTTTTTGTTTCCAGCACAAGGGCATCTGCAACGAAGTGGGGCAAGTGCTGACATGCTTGACACACACAGAGGCGTCCTGCAGACAGCCAGGAGTCTTATCAAATCACAGACACACCCCCCATATGCTCTTGAGTAAGAAAATGGGTAGGAACTGTTTCTACAAAACAACATCAGTGGACCAAAAACAAAGCTGAAAAAAAATAAAGCTTTCTATAATATCTTTTTTTTTTCCGAAACAAGGAATGCTATTACATTTCACAAGTTGCACTTCAAGTGACAAGCAAAAGTATCATCACATAGTATTACAAGCTCTTACATTTAACGTTTAAAGCAAAAGGCAAAAGAAAACTTTTGAATTTAAGCTGAAATACAAATCTGCCTTGTGACTTTGAGCCATGTCTTGTCCTCTTTGTGCCTCTATCAGCCCAGCTGGAAAGTGTAATAATAAATTAAGAAACACAAAAACAAAGAACAGGTCTCCAATGAGATCCAGATGCTCCATTAAACTGCTGTTCCCCTCAAACACCTCCCAAACCATAGCTAAACAGAAATATGCCTGACAGCTGGATTTCAAGCATGCATGTGAAACCGTAGAAATGTCTCTATCTATTTTCCAACAATTAGAAGCTCCCATGCCTCTTCAGGAGCTGGAAGCACATTAGGTTCTCCTATCCATAACAAGGTAATTATAACAGAACTGCACTGGTGCTACTTCAAGATTAAAGGATCACACACTTTGTGATTCCCTGTTTATACAGGAACTTATTGTGTGGTTTACCTTGGCCAGGCAACTTGCACACTGAGACTGCTGAGTGTTACATGAAATTCAATCTTCCCACTGTTACCATGGCTCTCTCTGGCTTCTAATTCCCTGCCCTTTTTGAACTTTATATGGGGTTTTCTCATCTTTACCTGGTTAGATCACACCGCTTTACCAAAGGCAGGATATTATTATTACCTGTACTTACAAAATGATGGTTGGAGCTGAATTTGAGCACACAAGGAATTATGTCATAAGGTGTTTCAGTCAGAGCTTTAGCTGGATATAATTCCGCTTCCTGCACAAAGAAATGAGCAGAAAACAGGAGAAAACTGTAGTGCTGCCATGTAACTAAAGAGTGATACCATAATACACACAGAAGAAATTAAACTTGCATGAATGTCTACAACACCGCTGCTTCGTGTCTGTGGTGTTTGGCTTTGCTACAGCAACTTCCTTTTTAGTATAATTTTTGTAAGAGGCGTTTGCAGCACACACCACCAAACACCAGACCTCCTGCAGAACACGTTTGTCACTTCTGTGGGCTCAGATTGCCCCGTTAGGAACTGAGAGAGAAGCACACAACATGGGGCTGCTTCAGAAGCAGCTCCTTCTTAGATGTTAAGGAAACGCCCGCGGAGCCCTTATTGCTGTTGAAGTAGTGTTACACTACTAAGGAGTCTGCTCCAGTTGAAGTGTGACACCTACAGAGAGATGCCTTGGTGCCAACAGAGAAAGGGTTCCCAGAGCATCCCTTAAAACGAAGATTTCCTCACGCTGACATTACTGCAACTTGGGAAAAGTGCTTCTGAGCTTTGCTGGTGTCCTTGAGGGTTATCTTCTTGCCTCAGTAGCAAAAAATCATGACAGAATAAATTTACCCCTTTTCTCTGTAAAAGTTAAGGCCACATGATAGTCCAGAAGCAAACATTTCTCTCAGAACTTAAATTATCAGCAGCTCTTTGCTGGGTAAACGCAGTGCCCCACATGCTCCGACTGCTGGAAACAGGATACACTGATGGAGCAGATTTCAGGCTCAGCATAACTGCACAGGATAATTGCCCTCTTCTTTAAAAAAGCCATCATCACTTCAATAGACTAGCAGGCTCACAGCTGAAATAACAGACCATGGGTGCTTGCCAAGGGACACGGAGAATGTTCGAACGCTGCAGGCAACATTGCTAAGTGGCAAATGACAAAAGGCAACCAGGGGAATGAAAAGTGACTCGTACCAAGTGGGTCTTAAATGAAAGTGCAGCCGCTGTCTGCAAGCTGGGATCCATCAGATGCCCTGAGGCACGTGCTCCATAGGGATATGGCTTCTCACATCCAGTTCCCGATATTACAGCCGAGGGCCCTCTCGTGTCCCCTGCTACTGTCCCACAGCTTATTGCCACCTGGCGGCTAAGAATATTTAATGCAACCCACCTTTAGTCGTGGGATGTAAATGGTTCCAGGAGGGTGTATTTTTAATTTACTCACTCTTTCAGATCAGCCCCTTACCATGGAATTGCATGGGAATGCAGTGAACACCCACATCAGCAACTTTTACAGCTAAATGTCTATTTTCTAGAAATGTCTAATGTAGCATGTAGCCAAAGCAAGTCCCTGGTTCTAAAGCAATATGGAATCACAGCAACATGAAATCACTCATAAATAAGACACATCAGAGGGCATTACTCCTCTGAGGGAACCCCTGAAAGATTCAGCACAGCTCCTCACAGCAGGCAGGTGGGCTTTGAGACGCACAAGAAAGAGGTGTGGTACAAAAGGATTGAAGCACACATAAAGTTGGCACTTGCACTGATACTGGTTTTGCCTCGAGGCAAAAGCCTTAGTTTTTCTCCTCTGGCTACAAGATGCGATACAGTTATGACCAGAAATACTGTTAGTTGAAAGAGTGAGTGTTAATTTGAGAAAAGGCATCCGTCAGCTTCCAGCTGAACAATGATATGTAGCTAAGCACAACCACCTGAACTGGGATCTGCACCTCAGCATTTGTATGATGCCTGTGTCTTATCATACAGAAAAATGTTAGAGATTATTCAAAATCAGGTCACAGGCGTTTGCTTTGAGACTTCCATCTCTGCTCTCCGTACAGCTCACTAACTTAAAGTGGAGGAATAAAGTTGGTACAGGCTAAAAGAAGCTCTGTTTTTATAACAGCCCGAACCTCGACCCCTAGAATCCAACGCAGCTTTCTTACAGGATCATAAAAATTACCACCCACCCCCTCTGCATCTGTATTTCTCAAGCTGGCCTACCACTAGCCCATCCCACCCAAATTGGGCAGCTGAATAGTTGTGGCCAGACAATTTCCAGTTCAGATGCCAAACAAAAAACAGGCCCTTTAAAAGACAAAGCCAGATGTGAATACCAAACTGTGCAAGTGCCCAACTGAAAATAACAAAATCATAGGCTTGGCCTTGCCCCACCCATTCATTTCGGGTAGAACTCGCTTACAAAAGTCAGTGGGTTTGACCTCAGTTTTAAGAGATGAAACTAGATCATATTGAGCAAGGCCTTTGATGCCAGTAAAGTTAGGTCTGATTTACCCCAGGATAACCAAAATTAGAATGCAGCTGAGGGGTAAAAACATCTTTTAAATCCCCCAGGCTAGTCATTCCCTGCACAGGTTTGTGGCTGTTCTCCTCCTGTCACCTATTCCTGCGACTTGGAGTATTGCATTGTATCCTTCTGGCCACAGGGTAGGAGAGATCCTCAGAGTCAGAGTTATCCTGGGACATTGCTCAACGAAGGGAACTTTTCTCCCACATTTCTCATGTGATCCCATCTATCTGCACTGTCTTCTAATTATTTACCATCTCCAGCTTGGCAGAAACCAACTTGGCAGGATAACCTACATTTTCTCCAAGTCTTCAAAGTCAGTGGGTAGTTGTGAAGTAAAAAAGTATGAGAGATGAAAATACAACTTGTATATATTTTGGTGTTCTTTAAAAACAGGATTCTCCTGCCAAACAGAGGGATTAATAGAAGTCTAACTATTCAGGGAAGGAGACACTGTATTAGGGACAGAAAGGGTGATGAAGTAGGAGCAGGAAAAAGCCTAGATCAAGTGAACAGAAAGCAAGTCCATTATCGGTTCTGGCTGCCAAAATATCTTCCTATATCTCCCCCTCCTGACCTTTAGTAAATTATATCCCACAGTTTTTTCTCCCCATGGAACTAAACTGAACATTTACTTTCCTCTGCCTTGGAGCACAAGCTCAGTTCAGGAAAGCCGAGCACGCTGAGAAAGGTTTTCAGACACACACTGGCAGATCCACAATCACTGGGCACAACACGAGCTTTTTCCAAGGCTGCCTGGGGGCTGAACTGAGTGGCTGCACTGAGCACATTTCCCTGTGGCTCCTGCTGAGAGGCACCAAACAGGCTGGGACACCTCGAGTCCCAGACACCAAGAATATGAACTGCAAAACGCCACGAGCATCCTGTTCTAATGTCGACATGAGCAGAGGAATGGGACTAAATCACTTCCTGAAATCCCTTCCAACATAAATACTCAGAGATACTACCAACATCTTTAAAATTTCACATTTTTTTTAAACATTAGTTAAACATAAATAGAAGAATGGAGCCACTCCAGAAATAAGCTGTGCACTATTAATAAGCATAGTGTAATAAAAACTTTAAGTGAGCCTTAAGTGACTATTAAACACATAATAATGCACTTTCCTACAGACAGCAATGAAATTTAGCACTGAACACTACAGTCAGAATAAAATCATTTAGCACAGAAGCCTTGAAAATTCATTATTAAAATAAAAACAGAGGACATTTTTTCTCCCTGCATAGGTTGCCATATGAAGAACTCATTCCCACATTTCTGCTAGACACTGGTTTAGCTGAGATGAACTCTGTGCTTAGGAAAGCAGAGTTACATATAAAGCTCCTTCAAAGTTGCTAGAGAGGCCTTTGTTTGCTAGAGGATATTGCAATAGGCTGCCATGGTTTGTTTGCAGCTTTTACAATTAGTAGTACAAAACACTTGCTAGACAATGAGGAAGTAATATTGGAAAGAAACCCTGCTTTGTGGCCAGGCAGGCAAAGTTCCTTTTGTGATACCATAACCTTGATTTGTTTTGTTTATCACTGCCTGTGTGCTTTGCAGCTCTCTGTTATCAGGCTCTTACAATGGCTGTCCTAGTCACCAATGTGACTTACAGCGTTCCTGCTGCAACTGCGGACTAATGGATAAAGCCTAGTTTAGGAAGAGGAAAAGTCTATGGTTAATTTTCTGAATTAATGTTGCTTTGCTTCATGCACAACACACTCCAGCTGGCTTAAATGACTACTTCCAAGCTCTCCAGAGGGGGAAGAGTCCGCTAACAATGCAGATCCAGGATGGCCAGTTCCATCCCAACCCCTCTGCCATCCTGGCCTACAGTGCTGCGGCTCACCCCCTGGGCAGGTGCTAATAGGTGGATTTCTGCCTGACTTTTACACCTGCCTTGAGGCCAACAGGGAGGCTGTGCTGGTGAGAAGTGATGCTACACTGTTCTGGCTGGTTGGACAGTTTGGCTGCTGCCCCAGCCTGTTTAGCTGTGCTTTATCCTCTCTGCCTCCTCCCTCGTTCAGGCCAATCGCAGTGGTTTGTCGGACAGTTGTAATCCGGTCACACATTGCAGGAATAACAGAAGATCACCTTTGAATCTACATCTGCTCTCTCCATCCTTGTCTTGGGGGGCACTGATAGATTTAGGTATCATGTTTTAAGGCATCGCTTCTCTCAGCTACATAAAATCTAAGAACAAGTCCTTCCTATTTTCTAATTGATCAGTAGATGTATCAAACCTTTTTTTCCCATGTGATGTTTCCCCTATAGGTCTACATGAAAAGGGATGTCATGTACCCTTCCATTTCAAGCACCTTGATGTCACTCCTATAGCACAAATCAAACTGGCCCTAACCCAGTAAATAAACACTTCCAGTCCTGCTGCTTTCTCTATATCCTGCCCAAAGGCAGTGACATCACAGCGACAGTTCCCGGCACCCCAGAGATGATGGGAAAGTATAAACAGTGCTCCATCTGCAGTTCATTTGCTACCAGTATATTAAAAGAAAAAAAAAAAAGACCAAAACAAGCCTTTGACTGATGGTTGGTTTCCACAGTTTGGTGGCAACAGCTTTGTAAAGGAGCTATTTCAGGCGGGAGCTGGTGGCAGTTATTTGATAAAACGCAGCGGTTCTGATAATGCACGAGGGTTTTTTTAACTCGGACTTTGTAAATGATAGTGCTCAAGGACAAACTTGTCAGGTCAAATCTGACCCAGGTGCTGAATGCATAAAAGCTGAGAGGCTGAGATTACTGCAGGAAAGATTAATAGCACTGTTAGCAAGGCCATGTGGAGCTACATAGCTCTGCAGAGAGGAAAAGTTTGGTTTGCAGGCACAGTAAATGAAGTCTGGGTGTGCTCCAAGGATATTTTTGTTCCTTTTGTGTACAGAGATGTTTTATCTCAGAGTTATTCAAATACACTTGAGTCGTATAAGCAAGCTTTAAAAATTAACACAGGTTTTAAATTATTTTACCTGATGAATCAGTTACAAGGTAAAATCAGCAGAGGTTTGCATCAAAATACATTCTATTTAACATTATGCAGCTACCCTGTACTGGAAGTGCAAAATACTCACAGTAATATGCACAGCTGCCCCCTGTAATATAACATGTTTTCCATGTTGCTGCAATGCAATCAGTGTGTGAGATTTTTAATTATTATCATTCCAATTGGGTAAAATTGTGCTCTGATTCTCCTCGGGAGAACCATTTTATAGCTTGTCAGATGTGAAGTACACAGTTCCCGTGTCAAATAACAAGATTTGAGGCAATTGTGGACTATATTGTTACCTTGTGAAATCAGCCAAGTCTCTTCCAATATCATTACTTCCCTCACTCACACTGGCTGAAGAGATGGCACCCGAGGGAGGCAGGGCCACTCCGAGGGAAGGGCAAATAGTTCTTTATTCCTCTGACTTCAATCCAACCTTGATTTACAGCTGGTCCAGTCCCTGCCAATACTGTCAGGGGAAAGTCTGAGATCTGCTAAGACATTTTAAGTCATTTTCCTGTCACTCAACCATTTCAGTTTCAGGGACATTAGGTCCCAGAAGCAGTTTCGGAAGAAACTGGATTCTGAGAACATGACCCAAATGTCCCCGACTTCAATGAAATCTCACTGAATTGTTTCAGTCCCACTACCTACTGAGCTATTTTTCAGTCATCCCTGAGTTTCCAGAGGTGGATAAATAATTCAGTCAAACATAAACATAACCAGTTTTGAAATCTGTTGAATAAAGGAGCCATTTTTTCCCCCAATTACCGCCTGAGGCTCATTTTGTGTTGGTGGAAATTCATTGTGATTAAGACACCACACACTACCAAAGCAACATCCTGTTCCCAGGTCAGCCCATGAGGATTGCTACTTGCTATCAGTTTGCAAAGTTCCTGAATATTCATGGGCCTTGTTCTCTTCCGATTAGGCCGAACTCCTCCACTAACTCTGGAGACCAGGCTGTGAATAAGCTGTACTTGCATTTCTTATATGAAAAAGGTGTTTCTTTACAACCCAGAGGTGTGAGAAGCATTAATTCAAATACTGCCCAGGTTTTGAAGAAAAGGGTGTGTAGGGGCTGCCTGTGCAAATTCACCAGGTGTGTGCAGGGGTTATTGTCCCTTAGTTCCCACTGGAACTCCCTGGCATGTGATGTGGCCATAATTGCATAATTGGCATTTCACTTTCGATTGGAGCTGCTTCTACTCCAGGATATTACAGGAAGGTAAAGAGCCTGTTGGTGTCTAAAGTTCAGTGCTCTTTGTCATTTATCTCTCAGGTACCTTGCAGAGCTCCTAATTAAAAGCTTGACATTCTCTACTGATTCATTAAAATATTGATTGTCTAACTATGAGCTTCTGCATAACTTGTCCTTTTCCTAATCGTAGCCTTTCATTCCTTCCTTTTGCATTAAACAACTGGAATTGCATCTTCTGGTTTTACTAAACATTTACCAAACATTCATACTGCCCACCAGGATATAATCTCTCATTTCCACCTGGGAACTCCTTGCTGCAATCCCATTATACACACCAGAAATTTAGGAGAATGAATGAAGGCAGTGACAGGATTAAGCAGTGTGCCATGTTTTGTCCAGGTAGGAAATTTCAGAATATCTGCTAAAATCCAAACTGGGCATGTAACTCCATCCTCCTCTCCTTTCCTCACAATTATTTACATGGAACCACCAGGAGAGAGCATGTCATAATATCCATTCATACTTGCAAAGCACAAACAAGAAGCAAGCTGAGCCAGGACTAATGCAAACAGACAGAGAGAGAGACAGGGACCTCTGGCTGGGAATAAACAGCCAGCTTTTTGCTTCCTCTCCTGGAAACTTTCCTGACTTGTGTTCCACCTCAGTTTATCCTTTTGGAGGTGGAATGGCCTGCTTTTGTACTTGTGGAGCAATTTAACTGAGGTGTCACTGAAGAATTAAATGTACAAGAGCAGAAGTAGAACTGATTTTTCGAGCTGTACGGATGAGTACAGGCTGGAGGAAAGAATCAGCATCACATAATCAGCTCCACACCTACCAACCCAACACTAACAGGGGTGAGAATGATGAGTGCTTGCCATTGCTCTTTTCATGTCTGAAAGACTGCATCATAATGAAAGTGTGTTTGGGGAAATATCCATAACAAATTGAATCAAACTGGAAATGCTGTTTGTCTGTAGAACAGACTTGGTGAATTAATATTAGAAACCTTCATTTATTTTTTCTGTCTCCACGCCGTGGTAACTTGTTGTCTATTTTTAATACAATAAAAAATTTAGTTTACTCTTCTCTGAAGTTATTCTAATGTAGTCATTCATCCTCTTTTAACCAAATTGCAACAGAACATCACAAAAACATTTACTGGGGAGTCTGAAGAATGGTAAACAGAAATGGACGTAGGATTTAATAGTAATATTTGTCATATTTGTCAGAGATGAGTAAGTACATCCAGTTATTTCTACTGACTCCTCTAATACTAAACCTATGTTCCAGACAGAGTTCTCAAAGAGATATATTCCAAAAGGAACGAATTTTCTTGAAATTCAGTCAGTTATATTTAAAAACTTTACGGAGAAAAACCTGTTACAGAAAGGCAAAACAAAAACAAATGTTACCTAATTTTTGAAGAAAACATTCTCTGTGTTTGCAATTGATTATTCTAAAATTAAGTCATATCCAGCAGAAACACAAGGGGTATTTACAAGCTAAATGCTACCAGGCACTCAGATATACATAACTCTCCCAAATTCGAAAGAGCTCCCAAATGTGCAAGATTATAGGAGCCTCTTTTGTCAGGTTGCCTTGAATGAACTGAGCTTGCCTGTAGAGAGAGAGACCAAAGATAAAAGCTGACCATATTGGGAGGTTTTACACTTTTGGTGTAGGAAAACTTATCTTTCAGCTACACTTCCCCACCTCAAACAATGAGATCACCACAAATCTATCTGCCTTGCTTTGGGAGGAAATCAGAGACTATTTATAATCCAGAGCTTTGAATTTTTACTGCCTGGTAACACAGGACAAGGCTAAGGAGATAAAAAAGGGAGAAAGTAGTTCAGAGCTATCTGATAGTCGGTGCCCTTTCCCCGTCCTGGAAAGTTTGACAAACAACTGTTGCTTGTTACTTTATGGGTTTGAGGCCTCTGTCTGAAACCAGTGCTTTGAAATTTGGCTTGGAGACATTTACCAAATCTGGTGCTCAAGTTTTAATGGTGCAAAGCTAATGACAGGGTAGGATATGCACAGATTATTGTACATAAATAGCATGACGTGCCAGGAAGAAGGACGAAGGGAAGTAATGAAAGACAAGTGTTCCCCCAGGGTTCAGAGAGTCCCATCACAGGTTGGCACAAGCACACTGAAGTTCTCCCACTATGAACTCGAGCAAAGCTGCAAGAAGCAAAGTCGTGAGCTTTAATTTGTGCTGAAAATGTTTTGAGAAGGTACTTCTCAGGAATTTATCATGATGAAGAAAAACTGCATTTCTCTGTTTGCAGCCTCTCATTGTGGTTTTAATATTTTAAGGCAAATGATTCTGATGAGATATTTTTCTCAGGAAATTTTTTCCATTAAGGGGGAAAGAGATGAATGTCCTGAGGAGGATTTAGTGCAGGCATTAAAGTTGTTGGAAAGGGTTGGTAACAGATCTTAAATGTCAATTCATTCTCTTTATGTTTCCTTGCAGTTAGGCTTGGGGAAACTTGAGCAAATTGAAGGGTGTGCATACACACATCCTTCTGTTTGTGGAGAGCGTAATGACTCCGGGAGAGCTGACAGGGAATAAATACAAAATGGGATAAACAGATCTCACTGCAATCGGGAGTTCTCAGCTAAAGCTTTCGTGCATCCACACAGTGTCGGCCTCAGTAAAGACAGCACTTAACTAAACTAAATGTAAAGTCCAAATCAAGGATCTAATTCCATTTTAACGTACATTATATGAACCCTTATCTAGGTGCAGAAAGCTGAAGATCTGCCCCCCTCAGCTCAGTTTGCTGCAGATCAAAGGTTGTGCTAAACTTTGTCATTATTATTTTTAAATGCTCTTAATTAAACTCAGAACAAGCTGTGGCTAAAAGGTCATAATTTAAGTGCTCTAGGCCACGGAGATGCAGCTCCGAGGAAAAGTGTGTTTTTGTGTTGCCAGGGGAACCCTTGATGTGCTATAGCACCAGGCACATTTGGGAAAACAAGGAACGAAGCAGAAGTAAGTATTGTTTAATGAAAAACAGGAGAAGATTAAATCAAGGTCTATAAGACCAAAAGAGGGAGAGACACAACATTTTTAAAGGCTATTTTATAAGAGTGGCATAATGTTTATTTATAATGTGTATTTATAAAATTATATTTAGTTATTTTAGAGGAAAAGTTCAGAGCTGAACTATCGCCAGAGATTGCTCAAATAAAAGGACTAATGATGCTCTGAAAGGCCTCAGAAGTCTGATGTTAAATCAGTGGAGGGGTGTGAACAGAGGGATTCCTCAACATTTTCTTGGAAATTCAGAATTCAGGTGAAATTTCCTTCACTTCAAGATTAGTCATAAATTGGATCTCAAGAAATCTGTCCATCTTATATGCCCAGTTGTGCCATGTTTTACAGTGCTTTTCTCCATTCCCAGGGTGATATGGAAATCCTTGTGAACTGAGCTCTAAACAAAGACTTTGTTTGTTTTGGATTGAAATCCCTGCTCTAGATCAGAATCAAAACTTGTGGGTCTCAGCTGAGCAATGCCCATTTATCTCCACCGAGCAGATGATCTATAAAAGATGGAGAAAGTAGTATCCAAGTAAACAATTTTTTTTTAACAGCTTGAGTAGAACTGTGTAATTAATTGAATTTTTGGCCAACTGATTGCATTTTATGTCACTCAGTGACACTGAAGCATAAAGTGAACATAGCTAAACTTCGTCTCAAGCATACTTTGCAATTAAAAATTGCAGTTTGTAAATATTGGAACAAAACATTTTGACCAGTCTCGGTGAAATCTACTTTCTTGGGTGAAAACTATTTGAATAAACAGCCTTAGACTATTTAATAGTTTCACTGCCCTGCACTTTTTTGGTGCATATATTTGAAAATATTTCCAAATATATACTTGTGATTGCTCTAAAACCCCAGATCTGCATTTTAAGCCATGGTTTAAGAATTCCTAAACTCACTACAGAGACTATAAATTGTTAACTGTAAACCCTGAAAGTGTGTGAAGTGTCTATAAAAGTATTTGGTGATTGGGATATGTTTCTCTACGCTTTGTGTACTTCACACGAGCTTATCTGTCAAGGAATCCTAAACTGAAGCACTAAAAAAAAAAAAAAGTGAAAATTATTATTTACTCTTTAAGCCAAGCAACATCAATAGTGGGTTTGCCAGAGAATACAAAACTGCAAGTTAATTTATCTGTTATTAATTCCAGAGTAACGTTTCTATGCACAGACCTCAGATCTAAAGGGCAATTATTGCATTCACAACTTCAGCTTCTTCTGGCAGTTTGGAATATTACAGGTGGTGAGAGTAAGGTATTAAAAGGCCTAAATTAGAAATAGAAACAAATAAAAATGGGAAATAATAACACTGGAAAGACTACTTATCTTAAGACAATAATAAGAATTATTTGACCTTTTTCTTCTTTGCATCAGATACTTAGGAAGAACATAATGTCATAACTTCCATAGGGATGAACTTTATGATAGATCAGAGTAGCAAGCTCGTATTAATATACATGAATTAACTGACAGAAATTTATCATAGGTAAGGCTGTGACTTTAATGTTTAACTCTGATTTCAGTTTGTAGCCTGACACATTAGACTTTTCTTTCTACTCAGTTATGCTAAACACTTGCAATAAATGTATGTTTTAAAAGTGCTACAGAAGAGGGGAGAAAACAACACTGGTTATTTCTCATTATTCATGACTCGTTCCAGGTAGGGGATCTCAATTTTCCCTCTTTTTTGAACAAACTGTTTAGTTTCACTTAATTGAGGTCCTTCAACAGCATCAGTAAGAGAATATTTAAAGCTTCATTCCAGCCGAGTATCACTTAGATCATACAGACCTAAGTCAGTGTTTTACCCCTGCTATAACCATTACTACATACAGGGCAAAGAAAGGATGGCAACCCTGATTCAAAAGCATTTTATACCCAAATGACTGACATAATATATGTTTAATCATACAGGAACTGACCACTGCTTGATAGAAATCTTCCTGTCTCTCACAGCACCACCAGAGCAATGCTAATTTATACCAGATGCACGTCTGGCCCAGCCTGGGTAAAGAAGCCTTTGAGCTGGAAATTTAATATTTAAACTAGTCCAAACCTACAGACTTCTATAATAAAATTAAATTTGGGTAAAGGATTAGGTACTACTTTGATTATCTACTAGAGAAGGCTTACTTTTGCAGCAAATAGAAAATCACTAATCATTGGAATCAATATTTTTGCTACTAACGCAGTGTCAGTTCCACCCTAAATGTATTTAGTGTTGAAGTGGATGACTGACACGGCCAAACATGGTGAGGCAAGTGACCTGGATCCTTAGATTTCTTCCCCTGCTTTTCCACAAAAGCTGGACACAGCCACGTACATGAACTATTTCTGTAGAGATGAACTTTGATACATTACAATGCCCTTCAGAAGCCATAAACCCTGAAAATCAGGGATTGTGAGAACACAAATATCCACCACTAACCCCACCAGGATTTTTATGAATCAAGGGCTGTTGAAGACACTTTTGGGACCAAGGCCTGAGCTTAGCAAGTTCTTAAAGAGAAAGAGCTTTTGCATCAGTCTCTTTCCTCTCTAACTCGCCCAGTTGTGCTGGTTTTTCCTCCCCCTTTCCACTTCCTTCCTTCTTTTGATCAGGATATAAGAAGGGAAAAAAGATAAGCTGGGGCTCAAATCCTAAGTCTTTTCTTCTGCATATATTGCTGTTTTCACAAAGGGGGACTAGTCCTTAGGGTAGGTGGCTGGTGCCACCCTAGTGCCTGAAGAGCTCCCTGTTGTCCTGGCTTTCCTAAGCAAACCTTGTGCTCCTACCCTGGAGCTTCTCTGGCTTTGCTGCTGATGGGCCTGAGTGATCACAAGTTTTAAGATCTGGCAAAGACCTGAAAAAGACAAACAGTGTAAAAGAAGAGTAAGCTGCCATGTGGTTCTCATTAACCTCCACCTGACGTTCCAGAGATTTAATTAAATTTCTCCAATTTTGGCCGTTGCCGGGAAGTGTGATGGAAGAGAGAGGGACTGTGCAGTTTGTGCAGGGTTTGTGCAGTTTGTGCAGTTTGTGCAGGCACAGCAATGTGTTATGGCACATGCTGGAAAGTCCTTCAGAGAGCCAGAGGATACAAGGATAGGTGTGCATCCTCACCCCCACAGCACTGAACACCTACAGTATTCCCCTCACATTATTTCCTTTGGATTAGTCTGACCTTTTTCCCAGTGTGATGCCTGTTGGGTAATGGGATCATTTAGCTAAAAGCTCTAATCAGCCTTACAGCTTCTGCCTTTCCTTTAATGGTGGTTGAATGGCATTGCTTCTGTACCCAGCTTCAGAGGGTTCTGAAAAATATCCACCGTGGAAGGATGGAGGTGGCAAAAACAAATAGCATTCACCCTCAACAGGAAAGTCATAATTATTTCTTTCTTGATTTATTAATCTATCGTAGTGTCTTTGTGTGCTGTGTTACTTTTCTTTATCATTTAGGCCACCAACTAACTAATTAGCCCTAGATTTGATAAGGGATCTTCTAAGCTCACATTTCTGCCAGTTTGTCCCTCATGACCAGCTATCAGGGAGCATTCAACAAAGCAGCTTCACAATTAAAAAAAGCTGTTTGGGATAGTAAGAAAACAGTCTATGCCCTTATTTTATTAAAATGGACTATTGTCATAGAGGTCTAGAAAAAATATTGAAATATTCATGAAAAATGCCTTTCCTTTGGGATGCTTTGAACAGTTGTTATTCTGTTGGGGCTGCCTCCTGTGCCCGACCATCATTCAAAGTGCCTTTTAAAACAAATCCTAAATAATTCACCATAATACTGAAAAATCTATAACCCCGACGTAATAATCCTATATCAGAAATTATGGAATGATCCTGATTATAGAAGATTTCTGCCAAGAAATAGATTAGAATGCAAAACAGCTAAAAAATTTATAAAACAGAATCGACCTCGTGGACTATTTGGTTAATTTTTCATGGTATTTTCCCATGTCTTCATGCCTCATTAGTCCACATGACTGTGGCATTAAATCTGTGCCCAAGGCCATAAGAGTGAGTATGAAATAGTGAATCCAGGTCATGTCAGTGGACAGGACCAGGCAGGAAATCTATGTGAAATGCACCCAATTTAGTATAGTTTTCAACACCTTCTATTACTGAAAGCTATGAAAAAAGCAAGAAGTTACTATTAAGTTATGTTCTGGTAGATCAAATATGCAAACTGGACTCTCAGTGCTCATACTCTTAGCAGATGGCTACAACCTTGACGTTGCCAGACAAGCCACCATTTTCCCCATAATATTCTTTTTTATTTGGAATTTCCAGCTATTCTGCGAGGTTTGTCTTTGCTATTTAGTGAAAATGTGCCCCATGGAAAAATTTTTCCTTTAAAAAAGAAGGCAGTGAGAGTGATCTTGCAATGGTGCACTGTACAGAGTCCTAGTAACAGAGACCTTACAACGAGATGTTTGTTTTGGTGTAGTAAATGGGCAAGAGGGCCAAAGTAGCAATGTGAGGGGTGAGAAAACCAGGGCAGAAAACAAGGAAGGAATAGGAATTCAAAAGAAAACAGCTATGCTTTAATTATAAAGTAGAGCTACTCAACTAAAACAGTTCATTCCTGGCTCTTCACCCATAGGATTTTTCCAATGATAACATGGCATAGGCAGCAATAAGACCTTCATGAATGATGTTGCAGACAAATTATGGAAAAGGGATCAGATCCTCTGAGTTTGGGGGGGGATGTTTTATGACTTTGTGTGCTGAATGCTTTTCTTCCTATTCATGTCCCTATGACTTTCCTATGTTCATGAAACCTTCCATATAACCAAAATGAGCACTAATTTATTTTCTGCACATCTCACGAGTTACAAATAATCACAGCACGAATTTCACATTATATTTAAATTTGATGAAGTCAAAACCTATCAATGTTACACCAGTAAAGAAGTGTAATCAAAAATACCATCCAATATTTACCTAAGCTCTAGAGAAAACCAGGTTTATATGGTGGCAATGCTTAAAAAAAAGAAAACTGTCTCCTCTAAAAAAACAAGCAGCTGCTTGAGGTGCTGAGAAAATGGTTCTCCAGTTATCTGAATGTAACCCAAGAACCAGTACAGAACTTTGGATAGCAAACTTCTTGTGCATT
The DNA here is from genome assembly GCF_003984885.1 of Neopelma chrysocephalum. Taxonomy (NCBI): domain Eukaryota; kingdom Metazoa; phylum Chordata; class Aves; order Passeriformes; family Pipridae; genus Neopelma; species Neopelma chrysocephalum. The sequence continues at coordinate 2,107,536 of NW_020897739.1, read as the reverse complement.
ACCAATCTATGAACTTGCTTCACTCACCTATTTCAAAGCATAATTCCTTAGACAAGACCATATTGTGTCCTATTTTATTATAATATTGTTATAAATCACAAGTGATTGCTTTAAAGAAAAAAAAAGGCCCAAACATTTATTCTGCATTTGCATAGCAGCTGTACTGTAAACACAAAGTATGCAAGTTCACAATCCTCCAAAGAAAAGGCAAGTGATCTGGTTTTAATTTTAGGTTTTCTACATTTACATCTGGGAACTGTATACTTTCAGGAATTATGGGTTAAGTTGGAGGAGAAACAGGAGCAACTTGCTTTGGCAGTTTAAAATAGAGCTCACTGATTTCAGGAATACTTTCTTTTCCACATGCTGAGACTTCTCCAGTGGGAACAGCTCACAGACACAAGTGAGGACAACTGGAGCAAGACACCTTCCTACAGTGTAAAGTCAGAACAGCGATGACTAGATATAAAAGACTCGCAACCGAATGCTTTGAAAGGGCAAATATTTTGAAAGCATGTTTCCAAAATACATCTGCAAAAGAATGGCTTGCCATTTTCTTTTAGTCATGAGAGCCAGGGCATTATGTTTTACGGTTGCTCAACTCCAGGCAGAAACATTTTCCTGCAAAAGCATAAGCCAAAGGCAGTGTGGGATGGATTCTCCAGCATGGATCCATTAAAACAGAGCACTGCATCTCTGCAAATGACAGCAGCTGTAAAACCTGATACACATCTTTCCTCCTGATCCAGTGCTGCTCCAAATGAATTGAGGTTGTCCATGAAGTACATGGTCAAAGTTCAGGAGTGTTTTTATACATTTTTCCAAACTTATCAGCTGCTAGAGACTTTTGCATCTGAATTACACTCTGTACTTCTTCTGGCACAATCAGTGCTGGTGTTCCAGTCCAGCTCCAGTGGAATGGAAAAGCTGTGGAAGAGCAAGTCTGGCGGAACCAGACACAGCAATAAGGTCACCACGTATGGAGGGAGCAGCCAGCATGGAGATTTCTGGACAAGAAAAAAACAGAATGACTTTCCATAAGAAATAGAAAAACACCCAAAGAGAGCAAAGCATCCATCAGGGCCCTTAAGAGCCCTACTTGTAAGAGCCTACCCTTGAGTTCTTAGTTATGTAGGTGGTTATTTTTAATGGGAAGGACAGACAAAAATCTAGTCCTATCATACAAGTAGATTTGTAGACACGAGAAGTATCTTCTGCGTTTCCTTCTCTTTTCCCCAGAAAGTCTGGAGTTTTGAGCTGTGCAAGATGGATGAATGAGGACATACTCTTGTCTTTGGAGTTTACAGTGTCCAGATTAAACTGAAGATATTTTCCAAAAGCATGTGTTATGTATTTAAGAGGAGAAGTTCACTGTGGGGTGATAGAGATCAACTTTTTTTTTTTCCTGGAAGAAGCTTTGTTTAGTTTCCATTAAGTAATGAGCTGCTAAAGGATTTGCTGCTACAAGAATCCGAAAAAAGACACCTTAAACACACTAGAGCAAAGTATTGTCCTGTGGGACAATTCCATAGTACAAATTGGTGCCAGTAGGCATTCCATCACTGAAATATCAACTAGAAATAGCTAAACACCGAAGATTTGTTCCAGAAACATTCTTGAGAAAATTGTTTTCCTGAAATACATAATCATGCTTATTTTTTTTACATTCCAGTGTTTTTACTGGTTTGGTAGCCTTGACAGGAGGCATGAATCACAAACTTACAAGCAGACAGCATTCTGCATTCCTTTTTGTGGAAAAGTCAGCCCCTAACGGTTTCTGCAAGATAGAGCAAGGGAATATGCAACCTGAAGACTGTTTATTTGAGCTTCCTTTACAAAAAAAATTAAAAAATGGGACATTTCTACAGTTAGAGCTAGAATGAAAGCAGTGTCAAACCATGTTCTTTATTCTTTACTTAACCAGGCAGTCTTTTTTATAAAAACAATTATTTTTAGTGGAATACTCTGTGAAGTATAGCACTAATAAGCGTGAGTGGGACCAGAGAGGCAGTGCAGTCAGCTGAACTTCATATTGAGGATTTATTGGGCAATGTACCACCCAGCTTTTTTAATGCAGAAAGTTTACTATTTCTTTCAACAAGATAACCAATGTCAACCCACACAAAATTTTCCCGAGTGCTTAAAATTCACAATTCAGTATCTGAGCTGTTTGCTCAACTCAGTTCCTTGATATTGTTTCCCCTTCCTGACCGGATAGCCTTCCGGACTGAATTTGCTTCAAATAAACTCTATCTCATCGTCAAATTAATCTCAGCTTCAAGCCCAACATTCACTTTCTGCAAGCATATTGTCACAATAAGCAAATAAAAAATGAGTGCAAGCATTTGCTGGAAAAAGGGTGGATATTTTCCTGTAATGCTGTTGCATTGCTCTGACCATCCGGTCTCCTGCAAACCATACCAGCAGTAAAAAAAAGGAATAAACAATTGGCCAACACTTATCCACTTATTTAGAAACAGCTTTGATTTGAGACTAAGACTTTGCACGTGCCCTCAGCTGCAGGGCAGGATATGTGTTTTATCCAGCCACACAAGAAGATCTCATCTTTACTTGTGAAAGTAACTTTGGCATGACACCAAGGCCTAACTCCCGACACACACACACCTTCCTCTAAACCCAGGTCTGTGTGGACCCCAGAGCAGTGGTTTTAGGGTCACAGGTATGTGTGTGAACAGTAGTGTTAATCTATATATTTGCAAAAGGATTTTCCTGGGGGAACATCGGGAAAACACGTTGTGAAGAAGAGGATCAAGTTCTGCCCAGATTTAAACAGGTGCTGTTCAAATCACCCAATATCACTTCAAGATCTCTCTGTAGGACAGAAAGACAAGGACTGTTTGTACAAAGTCTGGGACTCTTACCCTTCTTGGCCCTCTTAAGTGCTTGCCAACTTGTAGGATTAAACCTGATATTCATACAGGACACAACCTGGAGCTCAGATCCCTGTTCCTACTTTGAATTGGGGTAAGCAACTTAATCCTCCAGAGACAAAGTTTCAACATCTGTTGAAAAAGGTCTGAAACTACTATTTTCCCCACAGGGAGCAATACAAAGTGAACTAGTTAACACTTAGAAAGGGTTTAGGGTTTCAGGAAAATAAGCACCATGGAAATGAAGGGTGCTGTGATCCCTTCATAATGGAATATTTTGTCACCCTAAAGTGGTAATTTCCTTACAAGTCAAACTTTGTTTCACTTTTATTCCGTAATATCCTAAAACCAGACATCATAGGTTTTTCCTTGCATTTCTTATTTCAGACAGGCAATTCTCCACTCCCTCTGCTTGGAAAACAACTGAGTGCAGTAATGGTTCTGCCTTCAAACTACAGACCACTCCGAGTTTTACACTTCACACTTCACCTACTGTTGTACAGAAAACACAAATGGTGTCAGCAATGAAAGTAAACAGCCTTTTGAGTTTCCTGAATGGCTGGAGACTTCAGAGTGGATAAAATGCAATCTCCAAGTGCTCAAAGTTTCTAAAACTCAAATGCTTATCTGAATTTGAAATATGTCATGAGTTTCTCTTTGTACAGTAGAGGCAATTTATGTTGTATCTGACACGCACCAATTAAATTATGCAGACTTTTAAAACGTGCAGGCTTGCAGTAGGTACATCAAGAGCATTCAGATCAAAAGAGTATTTCTTGATATTTTAATTCTGTATGTTGAAGGAGAAACAAAGCAATACAAAATACGTCAGTTTTAATGTGTGCTTTCAAAGGTTCCTCTGTTTGCATGTCAAGCCAAATTTTTCAGAATTGTATTCCCGAGGAAAAAAAAGAGGAAAATAAACCTATAAATCTTAGATATTTAGAATTCATTAGTGTTATATCTGTAATACTGTCTCATGTGACAGTTAGGGAAAAAGGATCTCAACTGTCAGTGCAAAGCTGAATAGTTATGTTCCTTATCCAAAATGCAGGATGTGTCAAATGGATGTTTCACTGGGGTCTGTTCTGTGCTATTCAGTATTTTCACTACTGACCCAAATAGCAGATCACAGAATAGGCTCGTTAAGATTTAGAAACAAATGAAATCTGTTACATTGCAAATACTTTGGAGGTCAAGAATAGGATTCCATGACATTGTGTCATTCTGGTATGTGGATAACATGCAAGTTTGTGGAGAACCCTTTTGCTCTACCCAGCACTGATAAGGCTTTAACTGGATTACTGTGTCTAGGTCAGGGACCACACTTCAAGAAATCTGTGAACTCGTCAAAGACAGTCCCAAAGACAGCAATAAAAATGATAAATTATCTATAAAATATTAATTATGGTAAAATATTGGAAAAGTGGAATATTTAGCTGAAAAGACTGAGGGAAGGCTTGATAACAGTCTTGGCACGTAGAAGGCTATTTTATGTCTACAGAAGTAACAGGATTAAAGCAAGATTCAGGTTACATCATCAGAAACATTTTATAATGAAAGGGCCATGAACAGCAGAAGAGTTTGACTGAGGTTTTGTGCATCCCTAGTGAAGATTTCAAGGCAGGCTGGCAAGGGCCTGTCAGGAAGGACCCAAAGGTTGTTGCTTTTGCCTTGTATTAGGTGACTTCATATTCCTTCCAGCCCTATGATCCCATAGTTTCTGCTTGCTCTTGATCCTGCTTAATTCAAAGCACTGAAGGGTCTGACACACACCACACTGTGAAATGGATTTTATTTCAATGAGCCCAGAGGGCGTTTCTGCTTCTCTACCTTCTACTTTTAGTTTCTGAAGAAGGTAAAAACCAAACTATTATTGTTCTAATTGACTCAATTGTTTTAATGAAACTTCTCAGAGGTGGAACTAGAAGGCTCAAGCCTATGAGATGTGAACATTGTGGTCCTTACCCAGATACACAGTGAAGGTCAAGAAGAGTCAAACACAGACTTGCTGTTTAAAAAAGGGTGTCAATATCTGGCTGTATGATGTATATCATTCAGGCAGAGAGAAAACAGAAAACTAAATCTTGAACACTGACACAAATATCTCCAAAACACTGTTTGTTGTTTAATTTACAATTTCAAACAACTGGTACAGCTCGAACTGAAAGGACAGAAATGATGCAAGTAACCACAGGAACTAAGAAATGCCAACAAGGCATTAATCTTTCTATGGGGATGACTAGAGAAGTTGGAATGGAGGGAAAAATGTATTAATTTTTTCAAAACTAGCCTAGGTGTTACATCAAATGTCCACCCTGCTCACTTGCAGGTATTATAGGGATTAGGTGAAAGGCATAAGTTGTAATTATAAGTCAAACTATGCCAAGCCAACATGGGCATTGTTCAAGGAGCCATGCCAAATGACATCCCAAGCACACCATGTGGAAAGAGGGCTTGCCAACAATTTTAATTTGTGCAAAATTGTCTCAGTATTTTGTTTCACTTCGATAATAGCACTGCTTGAAAAAATAATGTCAGCCCGTTGCACAGGGGCTGGCTGCAGTCCAGGTGTGAAACAGTGGTGAAGAGGGCCAGTAATGAAAAATGCCAAGCTCTGAGTTTCATGTCATTAATATTTATGACACAGTGTGAAGAGTCTCATTTAAATGCCACTTTGTGTGTGGGTTGGGATGGAGGAAGAGAGGGATGGTAGGGGAGCAGAGTTACAGTATTTATGCTAAAGTGTTCAGGCATCTTAACAGGGAACAAAGCCCTTTACTGACACAGGGCAGCAATAATTAAGTCTCATGTTTGGGTAGTTACACTTTACATGACCTCTGATTTTAATGGCATAAAACTGTAAAAAAGACTGTTCTGTCGAGCTGCCAAGTGGAATGCACTCAGATGGGTATTTGGAACCCAAATATCATTTTTAACCACCATCTATTATCTTGGGCAAATTGCCTGAAGTGGACTGCACCTCCAAGATGCCAGCCTGCTCCTCCTGAAATTGTGCCGCAATTTCAGGCAGACAATATGTTTTGTCGAGCACGATGCTGGAACCCCTCCCAGTGCCTGCTGAAGTCCTGCAGTAACTGAGTTCCTCCCTTTGGAGACAGTGGGAAAGAAACTCTGTTGCCAGTGAGTGCTGCCCTAGACCTTTCCCGGGTCACAGGAGGTGAGCAGGCATTTTAAATCCAGGATTTCCATAAGCAAGGGGGTTTGTGCCCTGCCTGGATGTAGTGTTTGGGTTCCTCTGCAGTGAAACACAATCCTGTCAGTGTGAGCCTGGGGTGACGATGCCCTGCACTTTGTCACATGGGTGCACGGAATCTCTTTCACATTTTAACACAGCTCACAGAAGATTTGCATGAACCATGTGTCTCCCTGCTTTTAATGCAAATTGTCTCCTTCTCTTGACACAAATAGTCTGCTTCATGTCATAACTTAATTCCTACGAACCGCTGTGTTTTTTCAACTTATGTCGTTATGTCAAGGAATAAATGAAGTGCACTATACACATCATATTTTTCATGCAAGAGTCTGGCATGCGTGTTGCTTACATAAAAATAGAGCATTGTTTAAAAAAAGAGAAGAATTTAGAGGGAGTTGGTATAAGATACCCATTTTTTTAAAACCAGAAATTCCTTGGAGATTAATTTTTTTTTCGAATGACGGTGTTTCATCGGCCACAAAGAAAAATCTGCAGTTCAAAATGCAGAGAACCATCCTGTGAAATAAAATTTACAATTTTATACAAAGGAATCCTCATATTTGTAGTACCAAAATATAAAATGAAATATTACTGGAATCAACTGCTGAAAATTTGTTTTAATATGTGCTAATAGAAACTTGGTCACATACTCTGTTACCCAGGAAATGTATCAACTCTGAAGTCACTGTCTCCTGGTTCTATTCAGGGAAGATCAAAGCTGAGGTTCAGCAGGAATCCAGGAACTTTCAAGGCAAGGATGTATTAATCCACAGGGCACGTTTTCCTAAATTATTGCTTTGTAACCATATCCACCTAGAGTTTGCAGCAACATCCAGAAGTTAAGAATGGGTGATTGTACTTTGGACTACACAATCAGTCCTGAACTAAGAAAGAGGCTGGTTTCTCACTGGCCTTAAACTGATAAGCAATGGTCATGGAGAAATTCCTCCTGAAGAGTTTTAATGAAATTCTCATTATTAGGATATTCCCTTTATATTCCTACGGTGGCTCTTTAAATCTGACTCTGACTTTTATACATTTGCCAGCCACATCCCAGACTCCATATTGATAAATTCAAAAATGCTACTTGATGTTGCAAAAAGAAACCTCTTTTGAAGGAGAAGACAACCTGTTTGATACTCCTAGGACAGCTGTGTTCAAGGGGCAGTAAGGATCCAGGCTGGCTGGAGGGCTCTCTTCAGATGCAGTTCCTGGGCATTTGATTGATCTCCTGAAAAGAGGGGAAGGTCTTTGATTTCAGGGTCACTGGAGAGTAATCCCAAAGGTGCTGAACACAGATTTCAATGGAACTGATGATCAGGACACCTCCAAATCAAGTGTTCAGGTGAAGAGTTCAGCTAATAAGGTCCCTGCCTCCTCAGAGCTGTGCATCACCTCCTGGCAGGGACTGAGCCCCTCCAGCTGCCCCGGCCATTAGTGGGAGCTGAGGGTGCTCAATATTTTGCATAACTCAGCTCTAAATGCATTACACTGAACTGCATCATCTCAAGGATGAGGGGACATCTGTCACCCAATAACGGCAAACACCATCTGCCTTTGGATCACCATACTCCTGCTTGAACAAATGGAGCTTGAGTGACACTGGGCACTGCTTAAGAAAAAACAAAATATGTTTACACTTGTTACTTTGCCCTTTTGCACATTTTGAACGGCTATAATGAAAGGCTTTGCCTACAAAAGCTTTCATTAGAATAATTTGCTCTTTGTGCTCTCTCTGCTATCGCTTCAGAATTATATCATTTTTCTCTAAACTTAATTATGAAATGATTCACTCCCCCATTATTCCTGACCTTAGCCAGTAGTCTGCTCTTTTCAAGATAATATCAGGAGTCCTTCTTGATCTTTTCAGCCTCTTCAGAAGAAGAATGGCTGGTCCAGCCTTCTGCTTCTCTTTGCTGGTGTTGAAACAAAGGAACTGCAAAGGCAGCACGGTATCAGGCCAAAAATCTTCTCTGCAAGGCTAAAGTAGACCTCTGGAATTTGGCCAAAAGAAATTTACAGTTGAGTTGGTTTGAACACTTTGTACTGTTCATAATTTATAGTGACTCCTTATTAATATTTTTAATGTCTGGAGGAAAATTAAATTATCCTTTACAGCACCGTGGAGTCAATTTTTAAAGATGTTCAAGTTATCTGACTAGATAATTGTTCCTCTTCTGGCTTTTGACTATGACTGTTCCTTCTGTTACTTGATTAAACAGATAGCAGAGCATGTGCCCTGGTCTGAAGTAGGAAATGGTTCTTTAGGAAGCTTTGGGAAATCCATCATTTATCTCACTACTCCAATGTACTCTAAAGGCAGTTAATGATAACAATTGATGCTGCGCATTCCAAATTTAGCCCTCGAGGGATTGATGTGCTGACTGTCCCCAGAAGAGTACTTGACTGGAAAATCAAACTTAGGGACTAGTGCAGAAAAGGATGCTCAAGTAGGCCAAATGAATCAAATATAAACACACCTCCCAGAACTAAGAGGAAATCAGTGGAAAACTACAACAGCTCATATAAATCTAGAGAGGCGAAAATGTGTTTATTTGGAATCTTGGAATTCAAAGTCAATTTGTATCTAGTGCTTGGTTGAACTTTTCAGACAGCATTTTACAGTGTTTGTGATTTGCTATATAATTTGTATGTTTTACTATAATTTATGGAAACAATCTCTCTGTTTCCCTAAATATGTACAGAGGCAAGTTCTGTAGTTAGGTTTCGTACATACTTGGCCAATTATGTCCATGCACAAGCCCCCTCAAAGAATAAAGCATTTTATTTGAAATGCCTGCAAGCCCACAGATGAAGTTACAGCTTTAAAGCATTTCTAAAGCCCCCAGAGTCTTCACCCACACAGATGAGTTCCACACCTGCATCTCTGTTCTCACCACAAAAATGAAAAGTGACCTCTCGAGGTAACGTTTCATATTATTTATGTCTTACAACAGCACTTGAGAACCTGAGTGACTGTTTCCCCTGTACTTAGAACTGCAATATCTACAATATGAGGCTGCCTTGGAGATTTAGATTGTTAGCTCCTAACAGACTAGAGGGAAGGGGAGAAACAAGCTCCAAGAGGTGAAATATTACAGCTCTGTTGACTTCCAATCCAGCAAATTACATGACAGAATTGACAACTCCTAAATTATCATGAAAACTGTAGCAGGCTCTGAAGTGAGACTCAGGTACTTGTGTGCCATTGTTTAAAACTCTCTCCTAAGTCACTAAAAGAAAGCTTCGTGTCTCCTTGCAAGTTGAAAACAAGCATTTGTGAAAATTCCCCATGAGCACATCTGGAAGAGCCTCCAATATTTTGCTGCCATCAGAGGAAGCCTCCCAACACAGACACTGCCGTGTTCGTCTGGTTTTATCTGCACCACAAGCTGTAGTACAGCACAGGCATAATTGAGCTAGTCCTGACCACACTGCCTCAGCTGCTGAAAACAGGATCCTTATTAGTGCTGACATTAGTGCAAGCTTATTTGTCTCACTCTCCCTCTGTTGTGTTACTGCTATGCTTCTCAGAATGCCTTCTCAGCCTTAAATTAAATTGCAAATTATAATGTAAATTAAATTGTTCGGGTTTTTTTTTTTATGGCTATCTTGGGTTTCAAGAAGGCCATACTTCCCAAACAAACAGTACCAGAAGGCCTTGGAAAATAGGACATACGGATAAGCCACTGGTCTACTTTTGGTTGAAAATCAACTGGATGAAAAGGTTTCTGTCATGATCATACATATAGATTGCTATCTCTTTATATATATTGGCATAATTCACAAGTAGGCGAGCCCTTATAACAGATATTTCAAGATAAGCCAGGTTCCTTTAAGTATTACTAAGAGTAGTTTGATTTGCTGCTTTTTTTTCCCCTCTGAATAAATGGTGTTTAGCATGAATTTCACGAACAGTTCCATCATCAAATTTTAGAGATCAGTAACCTCTGCTGGAGGATGGGCAAGTCTTGATGAGAAACTTGAACTAATCTACCCTGGGGGGCATTAACCCCATAACTGGAGCCTGAGCTCAGTAGCCTCACAAAGGACTGGCTGACAGAAACAAGTCCTGCAAGTCTGTGCCACGTGGAGCTTTACAGTGGGTGTTTGCTCCCAAAAAGAAAATTTTCTCTGAAAACTTTTTCTGGTCAAGTTCCCGGAAAGAATTACAGCTTTTTTCCCTTTTCATAGAAGACAAGTTCCAAAGCAACAGCTTCCTTCTTGCAGTGGCAAAAGGAATTAGAACTTTAAAACTTTCCCTAATAGCTGAGTACTTTGTGGTAGTGTGTGGAAACTTCTGAGATACAGATACAGATATAGATAGAGATACGAGTTTGGATAAAAGACTTAAGGAGTCTTTCAGAGATCACATGCAGTAGTGTCTACTCATTGGGGGATGAAATAACAGCCTCTCTTCTCCTGCTATTTATAACTGATACAGACCAATTCACTTTCTTGCTTTCTCTGATGGCCCTTATACACTTATACATTTGAATTACTAAAGGAAGCAAAATTCTTTCCTGTACAAGCCACAGGTGGATGATAGACTTTTAATTGTCCTTGCTGGGAATGGCAAAGCAGGCAGTGCAACCCTTCTTATTTCAGCAATAGGAATAAACCCTTGTTTGACAGTTTGCTGATTGTATTTTATGGCTGACAGGTTTTTAACCAAATCACACTAACACTGATTCCCGGATGATCTCTTAGGAAAGATAAATTGGCAACTTTCTCCACTTCCAGTCACTGACATACTTCCATACATCAAATGAAAATACATGGAAAAATACTGATTTGAAAGCAGAGATCAGTGTAGTGTAGAAGGCAAGTAAAATGTAACCTATGACAAAGCAGACCCCAGGTATTTATAGTGCACCTTCTGGCCAAATTGGATGACATTGGCAGGCTGATGTTTCAAGCCCAAGTTTAGTGCACTGCTCCATAAGGGATTCTGAATATTTACTGTGAATCTACATCTTTCTCAGTAATATTTTGACATGACAGAGCAGCTCTTATTTCTCATATGTAACCATTTCTATAAGTGTTAATGAAGGAAAGCTCGCAATGCCTTGGGAAGTTAAAATAAATATTTTATACCTGGTTTGCAGCTGGAGTAACCTGCAACAAAGATAACTAAATAATTTAAATTATTGCTCATGTTGAATCATGAACTACTTTGGTCAGGAACTGTTTTATTTATTTATTTATTTATGTCTAGAAATAAATTAATAACTAGTTATAACTAACAGACAGTTATAACAAAAATAATCCTAGTCAGTAGAAATGGAAATAAGGAATTCTGACTCTGTACCAAGTCAGTAAAATTAGCCAATTAGATGAAAATGGCAGAAAGTCAGAAGGAATCATAACTAAACCCTTGCTTGTGCCAGGGGAGAATCACCGTGCTGGAAGGCCCGCTCTCAGAACTGAGAGCCTGAGCTACTCAGTGGCTGCAATGCCTCTATCAGAAAGGAAAAGCCACAAAATATCAAAGGCTGTTTTCCCTCTCCAAACTCAGTGCCTGTTGTTTTTTCTCCAAACATGAGTCCATCTGCGCCTTCCCAAGCCATGGACGTGTGGTGACATCTGCGTCACTTTGCAAAAAGCATCTGTGTTTGCTTCTGACGGGAAGTGGGAATTGCCAAGAAATGATTGTCAAGACCCTTTGTTGTTTTCCTTTTTATACCTGTTATTTCTGAGCAAAAAAACGACCTGAATCTCCTCTCCTTACCAATATAAATCAGATTTAAGTTCACAGAGTTGTGGAGAGTAAGGTTCTTCAGGCATCAGAACAAATACTCTTGATTCCAGAGGATATTTGTCTACTTCATTTGATCACACAGATAACCCATATCTACACTGGGCTCTCACTGACATTGCTGCACTTCCTGTGTGGTAGCAAAGTTCACAGGGCTGGTCTGGCTCATACTCCACAGAATCCACTCAGAGATATTCAGACTGATGGACACTTCTAAGTACTCCCACAAGAGCACTGGAGACAGAGACAAGACCATTACTGTGAACTACAGTGGGACACAAGCAGTAAAAATGTTATTTTAGGAAAAGCTGAGCCTGGGGGTGTAAGGAAAAAGAGTAACAGCTTTTAAAGCAAAATTACCAAGGTGAAATTACACATTGCCATCAGTCAGATTTGCTGCTTCCTTTAGGTTCTGAGAGAAACACCACTCCCAAAGAGGACAAAATGTCATCATCTACGAGCTTCTGTTTTGAGTCGCTCCAAACATACAGTACAGGGTAAAGAGGACAATTTGACCCACTGCATAAAGAGTGACTGTGCTTCTCAAATTTAATTAGTTTTCCATGAGTGATTAGAATGGGATGGTGAAGAGGACAGCAAAGATGACTCCAGGCATCCCTGCATCCATTCCTGATCCTAAGCTTGGGATATTTCTCCTGCATTCTGTACTTGGTGAGGTTTCTGAGGGGCACGAATCACTGCATCCTATCCTGTCCTTATCTCAGAAATATCAAACAAGGAGCCACTCCTTGCCATAAAACACCTGTATTTCACAATTGCACCTCTTTTTTTCAACATTATGATTAATTTCTTTCAAGGCAGCTAATAAGTACAAAACATTTTGTTTCAACTCTTTCCTGAGGAAAACCAAGCCACGCAATGACAACACTGCTCATTAAAAACACAAGATCTGCCAGGCAATGCAATTTCTGACTTGTGCCTTCTGTGGCAGGAGGGTCAATTACTTTGATAATTGGGATGATAAATTCTAGAAATAAATTAAAATCTTTTATCCAGACCTTTCAGATGTATTCTTCAAAAAAACCCAACAGTTCTTCACTAAGTTTCCTTTTTTGTTGGAGATTGCATTTGGAAGTTGTAGCTCATCCTTAACTAATAAAAGTTTGCTTACACACAAGGGAACTCTGCATGAAATGTTCAAAATTATGAAATGAGGATAAAAAAGTAAACAAAACTTAAGTATTTTGGTTTCTTAAGACCAAATTATCTTTTCAATCACATATTTAAAATCTGCTTTACTTTTCCCAAAGTGAGAACTTCTGGCTTGATTACCAAAAATACAGAATTGCAGGAAGAGAGTACAATTTCATAAATTGTATGAAATTGCAGAAACTTCCAGATCAGTAAGAAAAGGCATTGCTTTACCCCTCAAATTCAATTCTATAAAACCTTAGGTAGTATTAACATTATGTAGACAGCTGGAGATAATCCAAGACAGCTCTCTGGTTGAAAGAAACCACCTCCCTACAGGAGTATCCTTGGTGTTCACCAGATCTCTGCCTTAAAATTACATTACCAAAGTACTAGAAAGTTAGGGAAAGAGATGAAATTCCTCCCAGGGAGTCCTATCTCTGGACACTACCATCTTTTTCTCCCAGGCAGGATTACCCTGTGGGACTCCTGTGAACTTTCTTTGAAGGGCCTCAATTTTTGCTTCAGAATGGCTCAGACTATTCTGAGCTGCAGGTATTTTGAAAACAAAATTAAGTTTCCATAGAAGGTTAAAAATATTCCCTGAGCCCTCTCCCACATCAGACTGCAGGAGCTGCAGGACGTTACCATGCTATCAATACAGCCAGTATATTTCTCAGGCACAAAATACAAACACTGAGTTAGAACACTTAATATAAGTTTGCTAAGTGCTTTTGCTTCCTTTCTTGGTCATGGTTATGAGAAAGTGTTTGTTTAAATGGGGAAGAAAATGAATAGATTCCCCAGACTTCCCTCCTCTGCCAGCAAACACAGCGCTCACCGTGCTCTGCATGACGTGGTGAAAAGGGAAAAATTAGATTCTTCTGTTAAAATACTTGTCGCCTGTCACTAGGTTGTTTTTCACTTTTTCTATAAATGTACACTCAGGGCCACCTCAGTTTCTGCTGACTTCTGCAGGGATTCAGGAATAACGAGGAAGGTCTTTGGTCTAAGTTCTGTGCTCTCATGTACTGGCATTAATCCCCAGCAAGTTTCCTACCACTCCCGCAGCAATCCTGAGGAGGATCAGGGACATGGCATTATTCTGTGGAACTGTCCAGAGGGGAAAGGCTGTCTTTGAAGAGTGATCTGTGCAGCACACTCTGTGGATAAGGATCTCAGCCCTGGCCCTGACAGGTCAGCGCCTTTCAAAGCACATCCAAACTCCTACATGCAACTTAAGCAGAAAGGGCTTATTTCCTTAATTTCTGGGATATATAACTTTTAAGAAGGAATTTCAACCCAATGTGCATCTATCATTTCCTATCAGATGCACAGATGGACTTTACAAGAGATAAAGACAACGGTATTAACCGTGCATTAAGTTCACATCCCTTTTCAATTAATTTCTGCCTCATCCCTGTGTATCAAACATCTTTGAATGATTCTGCCAAAACTCTGGAAGCCAGCTAGGAACTGCCAGGCACGAGGGAAAGCACCTGTGCTCCGGATGGCACAGCTGGATGAAAGGTGCTGCCTGCCTGCCCATGGAGCTGGTGCCGTGCCAGCTGTTTGGCAGGACGGACTGGAGGGCAGAGCAACGAGAGGCTCTCTGAGAGAGGCCATGGCACACTTCAAAAGCATTTCTTAACTCTCACTCCCCTGCCTCTGTGCACTGCTCACATTGCTTCAGTTACTTCGCTTCTTTAATCTGATGAACGTTAATAAAAGAGCAAGTTCTCCTCCCAGCACTGATTTTTTTAATCACTTCTTTAGGCAGTGAGCTTACAGCCTGCTCCTTTGTCAGGGTCAGCCAGCTCAAGTTACACAGCCACCTTCCTGCATTTGCACCCAGGGATTCATGGAGAAAGAAAGTTTCTATTCTACTTTGTAGCCAGCGAAACTCAGCGAGGCCTCAGCTTTCTTCTTATGTCCTGTTGTACTGAAGGGAACATTATTGTTGATTACTCAGATGTTTTTACCTTTAATGGCTCTTTTTAAATTGCTCCATTTCATTGTGCTGATCTTAGCTCGCTGACTAATCTGCTCTGCTGGGGAATAAAATTATCAGTTGTATTTTTCTCATTTTTGGAATAAAAACAGTTTGAGTTGAATTCAAACTACCCTTTTTGTCAACAGGGAAGAACGTAAATATTAAGAAAGCTTTTCCCATCATTTTGAACACCTTCTCTTCTCTATTTACAGCTCTCTTTAGCTGAGCTTCATGAACATTTGTGTGGGCAAAGCTGGATTGGCACAAACAGTACTCAGAGAGAATTCCAGGCCTGTAACAGAGATTTGCTACCTCCCAGTTAGGTTCTTGATTAAATAAACCACATTTTGACAGGCCTAGAGTTGTCTTTTAAAGGTCAAGACATTCATACAGGGAACAGAAACACCCTGTACAAAACACAAAGGCCTGGTCCATGTCCCAGGGACCTTTGCTAAGGAGCACAGGCCGGTGAGCAGCACACAGAGAGATCAAAGGGGGAGCAGCAAACCAGAACCACCAGTGAGAGTGGTCAGACAATGATGGCTCTCTGCTGCTACTGACTGGTGTTTCTAAGTGCTATGAAAGAAGAATTTTCTGAGGGGGGGTTGAACAGCAGAGGATATTGTGCTCTTTGCACTAGAGCGCAAGGCATTTTCAAGGGCTGGTGCTGATGAGACCATGAATGAAATGGAGTTTGGTGCCATGTGCTGAGAACACTACAGATGCCAAAAAAGAACTTTACTCTTGGTCTGGAAGGTGAAGGGTATGATGGTCAATATGCAGAGAGACATTTCCCTGATTCCTTGCAAAAGGAAACTAAACTTAGGAGGACAAATGAAAGTCAGGCTGTCTCCACACTGTTCTTTGAAGTAGTGGGTGAGACATGCCTAAGCTCAACCTTAGCAGAGGAAAGGAAGCAAGAGAGCAGGCAGAGTCCAGCCTGAAGCAGGAGAGCCGTTTGCTCTGGGAGCATCAGAATAAATCCAGCTGTGTTTTTAATACTTGTATTTTGTGGCTGACAGGTTTTTAACCAAATCACACTAACACTGCAGGCAGGGAAGAATCCACATAGGAGAGTCTTTGCTGTCTAACACCCACCTGGGACCTTACAGAGCTCCAGCTCCAGCACCAGCAGGATGCTGAGCTCTGCTGCCTGGGTGCTGTCCCCTCCTGAGGTGGTCACTGACACCCTGACTCTTGATTCGGGCATGAACTCTGTGTCTCTTTTCAACAGGGCTCCTACTTTTTTGAGCTGTTCACACTATTTTGTTATCTTTATGTTTCCACTGGGGTTGCCTCATGATTGCTGGTCAATTTGAAGGGTCCTGGAATTAAAGGAACTGACAGATATTCAAAGGCACACATAAACAAAAAAAACAATATTAACTTGCAGTAAGAGCTTCAGAAATTATTTTATATTACTATTTGTGAGCTACGAGCTACTATTCTCTTCAGAAACAGCAAGAATCCTGGGGGAATAAAAAAAAAGAAAAAGAAAAAAATAATAAGAAAGAAGCTCTGTTTTTGAATGAGGGAGGCTGTTTCAATCCAAGGCTTTCCTGCTGAGATGTGAAGTGACCAATCTGTCCTAATGTTTTGAGCCACTTGGAATGAAAAACAGCCAGAATCTGCAGGGACCCCCCAAAGCAAGTAAGGACTGTTGGCAAATGGAAACAATAGTGCTGGGCATGTTTCAGCTCAATGCTCAGCTGGGCTCTATCTGTGCTAAAATCTACGTTCTACAAGTTTTTATGGCTGGAAAGCACTTGGGAGAACTTGCAGCTTTCACTTTCGTGTTCCCTGACTGGTTTAAGAACAACTTACGTTTATTTTCTTTCCCTATTAGTAACTATCAACATCATACAATTCCAATTCCTGTTCCTTTTGTTATAGATAGATATGTTATATATAAGTACACTTATATCCTTTTTTGATATACATTTTCCATCCTAAACAGTTCATACTATAGCAAGCAACAGAATGACAAGATTACAGCAGTGCCAAAATTGGTTCACCTGGTTGTAATAAACTCCACGCCATCAGTCACACTGAATATCATGGCTAGGCTTCGCGAACGAAGATTTGGGAAGGGACACTGAATATTAGTCCATATAAAAATAACATCTTTCAGCCTCACTAAAAAAAAATTAAAACTATCTGGAAGACTGATTTGTTTTGTGGGTTTGGGTTTTTTTTCCTTTTGCTAGTTTTCCTTCCATACAACTCTGTATTCTCTTACCTCCCCAAACTACTCTGAAGTGGTAAAACAAGGTCAGACTTTTATTCTTACATAGAGATCAAGAAATTAAGAGTCAAGCACTAAGCACCTAAAGGGAAGAGCTGTGATTTATCTCCTATAAAATAGCAAAAATATTTTGCCTAAGACAGACATGCTAGAAGGATAAATCAATCCATACCTGAAAGACAAACAGCAGATCGAGAGAAGACATAAATTTATCAAAAGGACAATACTGGTCAATTATCAATAACATGTTTGGTTTCCTTACACTGAAGGAACCTACAGTGGCAAATGTTTCCTGATTTACCCTGGTTTTTTAGGACCTTAAAGCAAGAACAGAGGAAGAGATGTGATTTAGGGGGCCTGAAGTAGCTGTTTTCCTGTGAATATATAATCCAATCCTGCCAATACAAACTTAATCAGTAGTGGGGTTTTCTTCACAAAACCCACAAGTCAGCTGTCAAAGTTAAAATATATTTTGGCAACTATAATCAAAATGCACACACTGCTAATTCAGATAACACAGTATAAATGAACCTGAAGTCTGGATAATTGTCTGTGCTTTTACCTGTTAGCATCACTGTACTGGCAGTGTTTATCATACGCTGATATGGGAGCACAAAATTCTCATTAAACACAGAAAGTCCCTGTCCTAGATCACTAACAAAGGAAAACAAAACGGTGGCAAAAGGCCACGTACCACACACACAGAATCCTCCCTTTCCATCCATTTTGCACCTCTGTCACCCAGTCACACATGGAAAGGAGGAAAACAGCTGGGAATATGTATGTGTTCAGTGCACGATGAGTTGAGAAGCCAGGCCACAGCCTGCAAGCACTCAGCTGTCCTTGCAGGCTGGCCCACATTGTGTCACTTCTCATTTCCTCAGGGGTGCTCCTGTTATTATTTAAAAGCCATGAGATCACCCCACAAACTTGTTTGCACATAAATATTTTACTCTGGAAATAAATAAAATTCCAATAAATTCGATAAGCTCAAATAAAAGTTAACCCTTTTTTCAGAATTTCCAAAAAGAGACCAGACCTAGCAGCCAGAAAGTAGGACTGTCAGGCACAGCCGGTAGCTCACAAGCAGCTGGAAGGAGTTTTAGGCTCATCAAGAGTCTCCTTAATGTTGTTGTTCTGTACTCAGTGATTTAGAAGTCTAAACATTACACTAAAACCAAGTGACTCATTTGATGTAATTTCAGCTATGACAGAAACTTTTTCTACAGCCTCAGTCAAATCCCATAAACTTTCCATTTTGCTGTAGGCACCACTATTGCTGTCCTCACTGATCTAGTGGAGGGACACTGATTAATAGAAAAGCTTGCAAGCGATGCAAATTGTATTTGTATTCCAACAAAACCGGGTTTACTTTGTCCTTTGCATTGGTTTTCCAGCAGCACATGAAGTCCCAACTATGCTGAACGCCACAGGGACACGTGGCCACAGACAGCCCCTGCCTCACAGACCTCATGGGGTGCGACCTGCCAGGGAGGAAATGTAAGTAGCCATCTCAGAAACGGAGCACCAAGAGTGAAAAGGTATGTAGCCATGATCATTTGGACCCAGTAGCTCTTGGAATGCTCACTAATTTTCCGAGAAATGCAGCTTCACTTCTGCAGGAAGGCAGGATGATGCTGACCCCAAGCTGTCTGATGGGAGTGTCTAGAGATCTAGTTCACTGATTTGGTCTAACAGTTCTCTTCTTTTATTTGCTAAAGAGAAACCAGTTAGCAAGTATCAAAAGGTTTTAAAAGCTCCAGGCGCTCCCAGCAGCCAAAGCTTTAAAAAAAAAGAAACAGGGTAGCACGAACAGCCACTGTGGGTAACATCTCTCCACCCATTGCTGCTGATTTGGGATCGGCAACGGTACCTTGGGAACACCCTCGTTCAGGTTCCCTTGGCTGAGCAAACATCTAAACCGCAGATGTGTTGAGGGACAGGCATGAAAACTAAAGGGCAAAATGGAAGGATCCCAAGTGTGCCATAGCCCTCCAAAAAAAATCAAATGGGATCCAGAAGTAGACACACACTCAAGTATAACAATCTCTTTTCAGCCTGACTGTTCTCCTACATTTTGTTCTTGAGTCTAATTAAAATGCCAAGCAAGCCCACTATATTCATTTAGCAGTGCTGCAGTCAGCCTTAGACACAAACTAATCTCTTACTTATTTTCCTGGCTTGTTCAGAACAGTGAAGATTTTGTGGTTATAATACCTTTAGGTTATAATATATTACCCATAAGTAGTCTCTCTGTTCACTTTACTTACTGTTCAATCTTTTGGTTGATCTCTCACAATCACAGATTAACACTTTACTTCATAACCAGAATATGCCTGTGCATTCCTAAAATGCCCTGAAAACAAGTTTTATCCTCACTGTGTAATACTCCAGTAATATATTCTGTGTTTACCTTTAGGCTTCTTATTGGACTGTGTGCAGACCTCCATTTCCCCTCCACTTTCATAAATTAAAAAGAAAAATGTGAAAATTTGATGACATACCCACCCAAGCAAGAGATATACGTGTGGTACAGCTTCCAGTACAAAGAAGTCCTGACTCCAGCTGTGGTCTCTAACCATGATTTTCATTCATAATTATTTTTCCAGGACCAGTGCTGCACAGAGAATGCCAGTGCTGCTCGTTCTCATGAGGAAATCAGATCATAGTTTTAGTGAAGTATGTTTCCTCCTAATGGGACAAGAAGAGTTAAAAGCACAAGCTGGGTCTTTCAGAAATGTCTTCCACATAGACCAATAGGAAACGTTCAACAGTTTAATTATTTTGGGGTCTGGACAAGATCAGATCTTCTATTACTCTAAATATTTCATAGTGATAGTAACAAACAGTGCTAAAAAGATTAACCAGCTCTGTGCTGCCTAAGTATTCCTCACGTGATCTACCGAAGTAGAAATTCAGATGTTCACTACTAAGATTCCAAAATGCCCAGAAGTAAAATAATACCTGTTTAACAGGTATTAACCCTGAGCCTCAGTAAGATAAAATTAAAAAGAACCAAACTAAGAAAAAACATGTCTTGAAATTTCACCTCAGATCCTGAAGACAGAGGAGCAGCAAGCATTGTTCCATTATTTAATAAGGAAATTGCAGATCATTTTGCCTGACATCAACGTCAGAGAAACTGATGGAAAGGCTGGTACAGGAAGAAATCAGTGCACAATTAAAGGATGATAGTACAATTAACGCCAGTCAACAGAGAAAATTAGTTTTGTCAGGAAAAAAAAACCCTTCCTATTTCCCCATGAGACTATGAATTAGTTTGATAAAGTAAACTCCTGTAAGATTATTGTAGGGCTTTGGCTCACAACTCTAAAGGAGTTTTGATAAAAACCTCACCAATTTATAATATCAGTCTGATCAATACTAAATGGACTCAAACTATGCTGAATGATCCAAACAAAAATATAAAATTATTGTTGGAAAAAGCTGCAGATTGCAAAAAGTTATAGAGATATAAATAATAGGAAGGGCAGGGCCTTAATATAGACCAACTATGATCACTTAGGGAGCTCTGGCCTATATTTTAACACAGAGAAATTCAAGTTGTTCATTAAAAGAACAAAGAAAATCGGTCACATTTCAAGACAGAAAATGATTTTGTGAAAAGCAATTACTGCGAAAAGAAAGGAGCAGTACTAGTAGACCCAACCAGACACACATTCTCAGAGCAAAGCGTAGGCAAAATCACTCTTATTGCCAAGATGGAGTTGTTGGTGCTACTACACCTCTTTGTGGCTTCAGAAAGATCATTCCTGGAAAAATGTGCTGAAAGAACATCTCCAGAAAACCAAGGGCTTTACTGATAGAAACAATACTAATAATTTGTGATGATAGGGAGCCTTCGGAAATTCAGTTTTTAGGTTAAGGTGTGAGAAGTTTAACAGAGAATTGTGGTGTATGAGTACAGAAGTGGGCAAGGGTATGGCTTTCTAATCTATTGGAGAAAAAACATAATGGGTTCCATACATGCTACTGAAGATTAGATAGATAGATAGATAGATAGATAGATAGATAGATAGATAGATAG